>NC_046661.1:59751499-59766755 GCF_010883055.1 Belonocnema kinseyi
TTCCTTTTTTTCTTTCAAGTTTCATATAAAAGCTGATACTTTCAAATGAAAAGGCAGACATAATCTCGAGGGAAATAAAAATCCACACCCACCGAATAGTATTCTGGGACTAAAAGCTCTCCTCAAGTACAACATTATATCTTGTGACTAAAAATAAGGTGCATTCTTTAGCAAAGCCGTAATTGATTCGTTCATTGTTCTCTTTAATTAAATTTTGCATTGCCGAGCTGCTTTCTTTCAATTTTTGCAGTTTTGTTTCTAAAGCGTTAATCTGCAGATAAGTTTCATTTTTATATAAATTACCTTTAACGTCATTATATTCCATTTGCGTATTATTTAGCTCTTCACTACAAGAAGGATTTTGGACTTTGAGCTGATCTCTCTCTTCTAAAAGTTTTTCATGCTTCGTTTTAGACAGCATCTTCAGGCCATCCAAATCCTCCAGAATAACAAGCTCGCTTTTATATTTTCCAATTTTCTCCTCAAGATCTTGTAATTCTGTCTTGAGTCTCTTTTCTAAATTTTCCATTTTTATGGCCATTCTCTGCAATCTGGCATTACCTTGTCGCAGGTTCTGTAGGTCCTGATTATTTTCAGGATACTCCTTTAAATAAGGGTTGAAAATTTCCAGTTCTTGACTGTCTGTTAATTGGGCTTCTCCGTCCATTTCCCGAGATATGCTTGTCAGATGGTCAACTACTACTGCTTTGAGCTTCTTTAACTTCTCTAATTCATCCAATTTGTTTTCTTCGAATGTTATAATGAATTCTTCCATTGTTTTTTCACGCTTGCGAAGCTCTTTGAATTTGATACGCTTTTCCGACCGTTCTTCATCTAGGTCTACCTCCAACTCCTCGATTGCTTGTTCCGCTTCTACTATTCGCTTTTCGACATCAGCAATACGACGCTGGGATGCTGAGATGCTTATATTGTTCTGTTTAACCTTCTGCAAAAGATGATCTTTCTTTTCTGCGGGTGAAAGTTGATTTTTTTCCTCTTCTCGTAATTTATCTCGCTTTTCTTGAACTTCCATTATTTTTGTTCGTAATCTAACGGCCTCTTGTTTTACTTGAGAAAGCGAAACACGTTCTTCCAAACGCATTTTTTCCAAGGATAAATGATCCGATTTATTCTGCATTTCATCGACCCTTAATTGCAATGTGGCTTTTTGACCATGTAATTTTTCGTATTTCTCTCGAGAATTAGGAACCACACTATCTTTGATTATCTCTGCATTCCTCCTTTCTAAGGTGACATCATTCTCAATTTCTCGAAATTGTTTTTCCTTATATTGCCGCTTTTCAAACATTACTTCTGTTTCTGACAATGAAAGGTCGTTCGAACGAGCAAGGTCACAGGTCTCCTGCTTCATTGTAATTTTACTCGTGCCCGATGACATTTTATCTACAACAATGTTGTACTCTGCTAGTTGTCCTTGAAGATCAGTTAATTCTCCTGCAAGATCTTTCGCTTGTTGATCGTAATGAATAAGCGTCACTCTTTCTTTATTATTTGCCTCAATCTCTCGCGCAATAGCTGCTATTTCTTGGGAAAGCTCTCTGAACTTGATCTGTACTAGTCCTTTATAGTAGCGCTTGTCCTGAATTTGTCTGGAATTTGAAAAATAAAAAGTATTATAAAACAAGGTAATTAAGAGATAGCGAGCGTGTGTCTGTGCCAGCGAGGGAAAGTAAATACTTTTTTTTACTAGTGACTATAGCTAGTCTTTTTTGGTGACTATGTCAATTATGTAACTAATTGGTAACTACTCACACTTATTTATGTAATAGTAATTATCAAAATCTACTAAATCTACTTTTTAAGTTAGTTTTCAAATGTAGTTCACAAGTGTTTGTTACGACAGTCAATCAGTTTTGTTTCATTTGCAATTATTTTTTCATTTCCCCTATGCGAATTGTGGCGGCAGTTACAGTGATAGGTGGCTGAAAAGAGCTGAAGAGCTGAGTTGCGGTAAAACGAAAAAATAAGAGAATGAGATAGGTAGGATTATCTAAGTGCCTGGTTTATCTAGGCATTTATAAGAATTGTTCGCCATTCTTGGGAACGCCTGACGGCTATCAGGAAATTACAAGATAAGAAGTAATAATAATAAAATAAATAATAATTTGATCAAAAATAATAGTAATTTCATTCATAGGAAAATCCCAAACCCTGCATTATTAAAAATTAAAATCTGGAGATCGAAAATTTCCTTGTAAGAATATAAAAAATATGGCAGCACGTAAATCGATCCCTTACCTCTAATACGCAGTTAATAGTTTATTGCACTGAAACATAAAGTAGTTTCCTGGCGAATCGAATGAACGGAAATGAAACGCTACAGTATACCCTTAGAGTATCCACATAGCATCCATTCCGTATCATGCAAAAAAAAGATAAAAAAACAGCAAGAGTCATTTGGATTCGACGTTAAATTTGCCATTAGAATGTAACAGAGTAATAGCAATATTTTTTATAGCGTTTAAAATCGTTTAAAACGTTCTCATGGAAAAGGACCCCGCATAGAATGCATGGAAAAATGTCTTTTGGTGTATTTGTCTTTAACTTTGTAATTCTGTAGGCTATGAAGGCCAAATGAAATACCCATAAAAAATTTTCAAACACAATGGACAGTTATAACGCTACATGGCGCCAAGCGCTCGAAAATCACAGCATAAGATATATCCGTATAGTATTGAAAGCAAAATCGACGACAAAATCAGTATCACGCATTAAAATGCGGTAAACAATACGTCCGTCTCACAGAGCGCGCTTCTTGCAACGAATGAACGCCAAGCGCTCAATATTTTGAATCAACTGCAAAACTCACTGTTTCGGGGCAGCAACGGTGATCATATAAGGTCAGTGTCAAGTGCGGTAATGCCAATCATAAGAATCGCTCTCTTCTCACAACTGCCGAACGTTAAGCGCTCAATATTCTGATTAAACTGTAACATTACCAATTTAAGAGCAGCAACGGTACTTGAATAAGGTCAGTACCAAGTGCGGTAATGCCAATTGTATAAATCTCTTGCTTCTGGCAACTTTTGAACGCAAAGCGCTTAATATTTGAAAATAACTGCAAAACACACTGTGTCAGGGCATAAAAGGTTATCAAATAAGGTAAGTATTATTTTAAATTGTTCAAATCATATATATTTCATGAACACTAAGCGCCAAATATTTTGAATCAACTACGAAACTCACTATTTATGGGCAAAAATGGTTTTAGAATAACGTCATAATCATGTGGCTGATATATATATGATTAGAAAAATCGAAGTTGATGTTGACCTTATTTAATAATCTTTTCTGCTCTGAAACATTACGCCTTACAATCATTATCAAATATTGAGCGCTTAGCGTTCGGCCGCTGCGAGAAGAGGGCGATTCTTATGATTGACATTAACGCACTTGATACTAACTTTTTTTTATCATCTTTTTTGCGTCGAAACAGTGAGTATCGCAGTTGCCACGCTATACGGTTATATCTGATGCTCTAATTTTAAGCGCTTGAGGTCATATAGCGTAAAAAATATACATAAAAAAAATTATGAATATTTCATTGAACCCTTAGAATATACAAAATTACCAAGTTTTAACCAACTCCACTGAAAGATATTTTCCCATACATTCTGTGAGGGGCCCTTTAATGTAGAATCCGAATTGCAATAAATTGAAGGTTCATCTTAATGTTTTTAGAGTTTCAGTTGCATGATATGGAAGTGATACTATGTGGATACTTTAAAGGTACGCTGTAGAGAATCCTTTCCGTTCATTTAGTCCGCTAGGGTTGAAAACAAACTACTGAAGAGAATAGTCACATTGTTGAGTGGACGAAATTTAAGTAAATTCTCGATACATTTACCCCAATTCCTTCTGCTTGACTTTCATGTTATCGTCCGTCCGAGTCGAGAATTCGATTACGAACACAGTTTCCTTCTCAAAGTAACACGAAACGACGTCAGACCCTCGACGAGTGTGCATTGAAAACCATTGCCTATAACTTGTCGTCTCGGTTCTACTTTACTCATTTGGCGTGTTTAAATGGACGAAAAACGAGATTGCGGCAATTATACATTACACGCCGTTAAGGCGGACGCGGACTTCTAAATTCCCAGTATCGCCACAACCGAATTGTAATTTATAAAAAAATGCAAATCAGTTACAAATTTGTTGCAATAGTAGTATTAAAGGAGAGAAAAAGTCACCCCCAAAAGTGGATTATGCAATATAACTCGAAATCTATATAATTTTTTGTAATTAATTAATCGATATTGTAAACGAAAATGCTTTCCTTAATTTTTTTTAATTCATACCCTGATTTTCATGATAAAAATAATCCTAAAAAATGTTTATGACAAATATTTTCGACATGGTTTTAATGAAAAAAAGCCATTAGATATCGAGATATATAGAAAATGGCAGAGATCCTCTCCTGAAAACAGTCAGGACTTTTGATTTTCTCAGATCATCAGGGCTTAATTCTACCTTAATCGAACTTAGTATAGTTTGAATGCATTTTATGTCGAAAGGTTCCCAGCGATAGGTGTAGAACGCATAATCCACACGCTGAATACCTAGAATACATACTATCTAGGGATCTCACTCACGCTGGAACGACGTATCTCTAAAGACATAATGCGGCCCTAAGAGTGCTTTTTTCCCTAAGGGTAATCACCCTAAGGGTGATTTAAGCAAAGCCAACTTTGGCCTGTGCTACAACGAATGATTTTGCATATTTCTGTGGAAGATGCCGTGCATACTATTGTCGAAGAGCTGTTCTCGAAAGTTATTCTCCTGTGCTTTGATGATCCGAGCCTTCAGAAGTGAGTACTCGACCTTGATAATATTTTATGCATTTAGCTCTTCTGTGATATTGAGGTAAAACCCAAGTTTTTCTGCAGGCTGCTCAAGTGATTTGTACAAAAAAGCTCCTTTGCCTACTTCCTCGTGTTTCCTGACCATGTAAAGAAAATGTTCGCGTCTATTTAAGACTGTATGTACTGCACTCAGAATAATTTTAATGTACAGATATTCGGGATTCAGTATTCCATAACCACCTAGATGGCGTGCAAGGGAAAGTCGCAGAACAAACAACTGGAAAGGAATGCTCTTTTTCATGTGCATAACCTTTCGTGACCCAATATTAAGGAATCTCTGTTTGAACTTCGTCCATAGAACCATTCTAAATGAAGAGTGTACTACCGGAACGGCAATTATATTCTTTGCACACACTTTGCTTCTCGCCGTGTCATACAGAACATCTGACGAAGAGCCCATGGTCTTCGGGGACTCTATTGAGTTTTTATCACTTCAAAATGAGGTTGGCGCAATTTTTTAACCTTAGCTCCATTCTGAACTCCGAAGTGTACTTCTCGACAATCCCTAGAGCCTTATCAAGTTTCTCTTTATTTCTACCATAGATCATTAAGATCATCCATGTTTTCTGCAGAAGTAACCTTGTAAATGGTGATGCGCGAAAAATAGTGGCAATAATGTAAGACAAAAGAGAAAAGGGTTCATGGTTTCAACTTAAAATACACCTCTTTACAACTTGATGTTGTTAGTTACCACACGATATGTTCCAGATGAAATAGTAAATCTGATTTTCCAAAGCGGCATCAATCTTTCTATGCACCTCATGATGTGTGGCTAAATATTTAGGCTTTCTAACAGACATATAATAAGCCTTTGGAGTTTGAATCTGAAGCTTTCTGATAATCAATCCAGGCCATCTATAGGCAGTGCTGATAGGCTGCTGCATCTTTGAAAACATATCTATGGATGAGCAGGTTCTGCTTTCGCGAAATCCTACTACGCCTTTGTTTAAGTCGCGGTGTTCGTACAAATCTTGCCACACAGGTCCGATTATGCGAATAATACTATCACTAAAGACAGCTGTGTAGGAAAGCAGTATTAGGATCGAATTCTGTCTGCTGAGATATGTCGTTCCTGCATGAGTGGGACACGTAGATACTATGTGTTCTAGGTACTCAGCTTTTGCATGAGAAGCTCTACACCTATCGCTAGGAAATTCATTACGTGAATGCGGCCACGGTATACCAAGGAGACAAGGACACCACCCTGAAATGCGAGAATGAAACCCTCTGTGCCTGGATTGAGTTCTAACGATCTGAAGAAAGAAAACGTTTGCTCCTTCGATAATGACTGATCTACTGCATTTCTGCCAAATTTTGCTGTGTATTTTCTCGTAGAGTATCTGTTAGAAACGTTTTTTAACCTTTGCTTTCTTTTCAGATGTTCAAATTCAAGACAAGGACCTCGTTCTTACGTGTGGTCATATCAAGGTCCGTAGGCTCCTTCTTCGTCCATTCACCCTTAAACTGCAATCAGGGTAACTGACACCCATCGTGCTTTCCGATTTTTCTCTGATTGTCCACGTTTTTTTCAAGCTTTTTTCAAATAGTTAAATTATCACCAAAGCTTTGGAGATATTTTTTTCCTATTCTTTATTGTTTTAACACTACTAATTATTTTTTTAGCCAAATATATCTAAAGGTGTATTGAGAAGTGTGCAGTTTGAGGATTAAGCCACCCCTACCGAGTATACCGAGTATAGTAGAACCGTTACGGAAAACATGTAATTTTCAGATATCTTTTCCAACGTGGACACATTTAATGATTAAATCTGTCGATACAGATACTCATCTCTGATTTATAGAGACTCCTTCATTAATGTTACGACATGAATGCAGCTTTGAATCACTCCCAGGTTTATATAGGTCCCTCCAGTGTCAAAATGTCTAAAAGTACTTATATCCACAAGCTGAGGATCCCCGGGAACGCCAGTAAACCGTCCTCGCTTTAGAACAATCTTAGCACATTGATCCAATTTAAAATCCATACCAATCTCTTCAGTGTACCCCTTAATGATATTTAAAGCACTCTCGCAATAGGCCAGCACTGGAAACACATATCTTTAGGTTATCCATGTAAAATATATGAGGGAGCCTATACCAGCGATGATGAGTGTTGCCGAAGTATTACCCAAAAAATTGCATAATCTGAGATAAAGGCACAAATGTGATGCAAAAGAACAAATAAGATTGTGAATCTTGTTTTCCAAAGGGGTGTCAATCTCTGAATGCCTCTCAATATGTATGGTTGACAGCGTGTTCGAATGAGTAATTGGCTGGTTTTTATCTCTGTTGGTGAAGTCTACTTTCTTCGGTAGTACGTCCTAACACCAGGCACTGCGGCATGGGCCTCTCCAGCTTTAATATATGAGTTGAACGTGCGGGAAAGATGTTGGTATGTAGAAGTAAACTTCTTCCACCAAAAGTTTTCAATGCCATCTAGTCTCGCAATGAAAAAGTTCTTTGTGCTCCTAAGCGCTTCTTTTACCTCTGCAGCCATAACTTATGGACATTCCTCCTTAGATCTTACAAGGTTTTCGTAAAACTCCTTGAAGAGGATGATAAACTCTTCAGGCTTGAGTGCCTTTTTGACAGTAACAGAGAGATCATTGAAGAGGCGCAACAATTCAATGAGTAACTGTTGATTCTCCCTGACCCAAATTTTCCTCTTCTATATACTCTCCCTTGCGTCAGATAAAAGCCGTATCTTTTTATTAATGTCTTGCTTGAATGTCAGCAGATGTAACGTAGTAAATATCACACTAAACAATTGATGGTCCAGAGGTCAAACTCCTTCGAGATAATCTTACGTCTTCGAAACTAATGAGACGCAACTCAAGACTCTAAGTAAAACCCGATTCCCTCGACACAAAATTCAAGCCATTCGAATTCTCCCGCCTTTTCACCTACTCTCGTGTGCCAGTCTCAAATTAGCTAAATAACCTTTTTGACAATGGTAATGTAAGGACACCGGCTGGGCCGAATGTAACCCTACAAGTTACTAAATATCCCGAACGCCTCATCTACATACATGGCGTAGAATCTTTTTGAGACTTTACAATGAAAAATTCCTTCATTAATTCCCAGAATGACTAGTAAAATCTCCATACGCAAGGCCCTTTGCATGACGGCTGATTTACGCAGCGGCCTCACCACCAATCGGAACGTGAGTGAAATGAGGGCGAGGCAAGCCGAAACTGACTCCGGATGTGAAAGGAAGCTATGCTCGACACGTGCTGGTTTGAGGACATTTACGAGAAAAATAAATACATTACTCATTTTAAGACTTGGCTGAAATAAGGCAAAATAGTTCAAAACGAAGTAATAATAAACACCGAACATAAGACAAAATTTTAATTCGACTTGAGCACATTATCACAACATTAAGATTTATTTTAATGTAAGAAAAAGAAAATACGTCTGGTTTTCATTAGTAAAATTCCCTGACAGGTTATAAGCAGTAAGTTACTTTGAATGAGATTTTGTCTCTTTCGGTGCTTAATTGCACTTGTGTAATAAGTTTTGATTCAGTGATTAGGTGTTTGCGTCCCAAAGGAATTAATCCCCAAGCAGAGGCAAAAAGAACCGTGTCAAAATCCGCAAGGCACCTGGATGACTAGAGGGCACAAAAACCAGGAACATCCCAAGAACGTTCCTGCGATGTCCCTAGGACGAATAATGTCACTCCAATCAACAACTCTAAGACGTCTAATGCCCTAAAAATATCCTGAAGACGTGTTATAGATGTAGGATGTTTTCGTGATATCTTTCGTACTGACACTAAACGTCTTGAGAGGATCTCTAGGATGTCAAAATACAAGTTCCAAAAGACACATCAATATCCAGGTTTTTTGCAAACTCAAAGATCAAGCTGAACTGTATGACGCTCTTTGAGGAGATTTTCCCGAAGAGTTCAACAGCTGGAACGTCAATTTTAGTGCCTATGATGCAACGAGAATGTTGGCGGATGCAAACCATACAACTAAACCAACAGTTGATCATAAGGGCCAAAGACTAATGCAAAAACTCAGTACAACAATAGGCTGCGCAAGACAGTAGGGAGATAAAAGTTTATTTGTCGTTTTGCCTCGCCTCGCATACATGTCACTACTTTCTCGCTTTGCGTCACATTTCTAATCTCTGCCACCGCAGCTAATATCTAATACTTATCAACTATTCACAACACTCACAATTTTTTTGCACCGATTTTCTCTCTTACTTAAAATCTTTCCTTCTTTATTCCACTTCCTCCTTCCATCTTTTCTTCTCCATCTGACACAACACCCCCTTTAACCCTGTTACTGCTCCCCCCCCCCCCCCCCCCGCCTTTCATGCGACAATACCTCTATACTCATCCCACTCCTTTCCATCTCTCCACACTCTATAACAAAGTTATAATCACCCCCAAAATCATATGACCCTGCAAACCCAGGGCTAGGAATGGGGACAGCACCACTTCCTAATCCTAATGCGTAAAACCTGGTCACCGAGCACCCAGCCTTGTGAAACCCGCCCATCTAATAGTCGAAAATTCGAACGTTCCGCCCCCAACCTCTTAGGTACCTACAACGACGCCTCATCGCCAAGGGACGATATCCTCCTTGACGTTTGACACCAGCAGCTACCAGTGTGTTGGCCCAATCGCCCGGATAACACCAGTGCTCGCCCGCTCTTGGTTTCGCGGCCCGGTTCGGGCTATCGCGACCATCTAGACTTCAAAACTAAACACTTTAAGTTAGTGACTAAAGCCTTTTATATTTATTTGACCATTCCCTTAATGACTTAACCTTGTTCTCGACCCGAAACTCTTTCTTAGTTGAGAACAAAAGCGGCGTCTGTCACAGAAATTGGGGCGCGAAATCACAATTTGAGTGCCAGAATACAAAGAACCCCAAGCGCTCTCGCCCTCGATGGAAACTTCCGCCAAGTGGTCAGGCCAAATACACCCACCAGTAGTGAACCCCGAGACTCTCACTTAAGTGAACGTGCCGGTTTTTAATTAGCCATAAGAACCCCTGAACTAGTCCGTGAAATTATGAAAAAGAATAGATAAAATTGAATGTATCTAAGATCAGGAAGGATAAAAATTGTTCCAAAAATAAATAACCCGGTTGAAAATACAAGAGAAAATAGAGAGAAAAATGTAAATCCTAAAATTATAATCGAAGCAGATAACGCACAAGCAAATGCTAATAATTTCGAAAATTAAACATTGATATTTAATCGGTCGAAAATGAAATTAGAAGAGAAGAAATAGAAAAAATCTTAGAATTCGTAGCGGTACGAAATAGAGTATTAGAATAATAATAATTAACAATAAATAATTATAATAATAATTTGAAAAATCAG
Source organism: Belonocnema kinseyi (assembly GCF_010883055.1). Lineage (NCBI taxonomy): Eukaryota > Metazoa > Arthropoda > Insecta > Hymenoptera > Cynipidae > Belonocnema > Belonocnema kinseyi. Next base: position 59,761,729 of record NC_046661.1, read on the forward strand.
AACCCAGCTGCTCAATTATTAAATGCAATTAGTCAGCTGTTAGAAAACACGCGGGCACAACGAACAAATAAATCTTTGAAAATAGCAGCGCCTTTATAGAATGCCGAAAAGAATAACATAAAGTCAGAAGACAAACAAAATACAGGACAGAATAAAAATACGAAACATTTAAATAATGAAAATAGTAAGGATAATAAAATAAGTGAAATAAATCCAAGTCGACAGGATTTTATGGACCCAAACTTAGGAAACCGTAATTTTAATTACAAACTGCGAGAATCAATTACGTGCTACAATTACGAAAAAATAAGACATTTTCAACGTGATTGCTGGTATAGTATAGATCAAAGAAACGTAAACGGAGGTTATTAAAGACGGATAATAATCAACAAAACCAAAGACCACCAGAATTACTCGCCATAGACACAAACGAATCGGACGGAAGAACATTTCAACTTATGCTAGATTTTAAAGATCACAAATTCAGGTTGTTAGTTGATACCGGTGTAACTCACTCATAGGTAGTCGAAAAATTCATACAAACAATACAAAATTTAAATTACGAAACCAAAAAACCGAAAACGATATATTGATGGTCGCAAATGGACAAAAATTAAAAATTACAGGACAAGTATTAATACCGATTAAAGTAGGGCATACGGAAAAATATTTATTATTTAGACTATTACCAGATCTAAGATCTATAGGAATAATAGGTACAGATATAATAGAAAAATTAGGTTTAAAAATGGAATATGACATAAAGATTTGGTGGTTACCGGAATTACCAAATATTAAATACGCGATAGACGCGAATGTAAGTAAAAGATAGAAGCCATTAATTTCAGAGACAAAAGAAGATGAGAATAGGAGGAATTAGAAAAAGAAATTAAAATTCGGAACGAAGATTAGCTTGCGAAACCACATGCGAGATAAAGAGACAGATTTGCTACATTGCGAGGGCTCTTCTCCCGTGTCGCCATACACCCTACTCCAAGCCCTCTTTACAGGTGATGCACTAAATTCGATCCCGCCAGCACCCCAGCCGGCACAGAGTGTACGGGGCATGGTACACCGAACCCTAAACTCTACAAGACAAGCGACGCAACACTGAAACGAACCAGCGTGGGCATCCGTAGATTAGATAAGCAGGCTAATCAAAATAGAGAGAAAGAAAAGCAAACATATAAGGATACCCAGTAATGAGCGTAGAATAGAGAAAAATTAATATTTTCAGATTTCAGCGCAAAAGTGAAGATTATTATATAATTATGAATGCGCGATTTTTCAATCTGTCTAAAATGCCACCATAAGAATAAGATACCTCTGAAACGTTTTCACTTCTATTTCCACAGTGACCGCCACACCTTTTTCTATGCTCCCAAATAGAACGTGTTTTCAATATATTTAATTCCTTCTAATTGTACCGGTAACACGCCTCACATTGATATTTTTTATTCCTCAGAAGTGGTCATACTTTGATTTTATTTAATTCCTTCTAATTATTTCACAAAATATGTTGTATAAGTTGTTTTAATTCCTTCATGCGAAATATAAGTACTGACTTTTTAATTCAAACCAATTCAACTCTGCCTCTCTAGAGTTAAAATTATTTAAATCCACACATTTGAATAGATCTCTTTGCTGCATTTTTTAAAGATGTTTAAATAAATTATTAAACTATAAATAAATATAAATTCGAATATTTTTCAAATTCATAAGTTATAAAAAGAATTAATAATGAAAAATAGGTTAAATAAATGCTTTCGTTAAATTTTACTAAGTCGATTGAGAGGAATAGGATTTGCACTTTTTCTATTCCCTTTGGGGGATTTTTAGACGGAGGAAAAATCGCATATTCATATTCATAGGCCACTAACTGTCCATAAGGTTCTGATACACGGAAATGAGGTCATTAGATCCTTCAAATTACCAATTTGATGGTTCTCAGAAGGACCCCAAGAAGCGAGCAATACATATTTAAGGAAGGCCCGATCAAGAAACAGCAGAATTTCCCACAGAATATCAACGAATGAAGATATTATGCACTACCTTATGATGCCATCGGATCCGCGAATCACTTTCTTGAGGATTAAAGAATTGAAAAAGGAGCTATCAGAAGATGCGAAAAGTCTACTCGTGCAATTATATATTGAGTAAATTTTTGAATTTAAACAAACTCATAAGTAGATCAGTAAAAGGTAAAATTTTAAAAAATACATAAAAAATAGAGAAACCTCTTTCATGGCTGCGACCTTGACGTTTGGTAGAGAGGCTTAAATATTCCCACAAAATAATGTTTTATGGCAATATAACCAATGGCAGTGACGTCATAACTTAATTTGTTTATGAAAATTGTTTATACCAATGACAAATGTTGTTTTATGGAACTCTGTTGTGTACTATTCTTACTCTTCACATGAAAAGAAATAATTCCATAGAAAAGACAACTTTTCTTTGTATATCAACGTCAAATAAGTCAATTAGTTTATAATAATTGTTTATAATAATGAAAAATATTATTTCATAGGACTTTCGTCCATATCATTCTTGTTCTTCGCATGAAAATAAATGATTTCATAAAAAAGAAAAATTTTCTATGCGTATAAATGCCAAATAAGAGAATTTATTTATAAAAATTGTTTAAATTATTAACTATTATTGTTGTTTAGTGCTTATTATCAATTGAAAATTGATTCATTACATTTTTAAAACAAAATCTATGTGAGTAATACATTCGGATTCTGAATTTGCAGCAGTTAACTATTATATACACTAATTTGTTTATAACAATTTAAAAAGTTCAGGATATTTATTTACAAGTTACAGTTTTGTTCAACAAAAGTAAATTTACTAATTCTATGCCTTTTTCGAAAAATAACAATGAATTGAGCTAGCTAAATATCGCAAATATAACCAACTGCAACTTTTAAGCTAAATAATAAATGATTAAATAATCGAATTCTGTGGAGAGTAAGTCTCAACCAGGAGGTTCGAACTTAGTGCTAGAGAACCGTTACTTTCGAATTTTAGATCTTCGCTGTATATAGCCATACGCTCCTTAGTTCCGTAAGCAAAGGATGCGGGTGATAACTATCTCCTAGATATTGATATTCTACAAAAAGAGATATGCGTCGTTGACTCATCATAGCTAAGAAGAAAGTAGCTCGATTAAAGGAGAGGTTAGCTTGTGGAAAACCATACAAACTGGAATTTCAATTCACATGCCGTTCCACACCTTGGAGGTTTATGGGAACCAAGGGTATGATCGTTGAAACACCATGTCCGCCATGTGTTGGAAATACTACACTAACTTTCGAAGAGATGTCAACTTCTCTTGCTCAGTTCGAGGCATGTCTTAATTCAAGGCCAGTTTAGTCTATAAAGGACGATGCCAACGATTTAGTCGCTTTGACTCTAGCACACTTTCACATCCGCTCTTCGATCTTTGCTACACCTAAGGCTTCATTAGTAAATGAAAGGCTCACACCTAGAGAGCGTTGGCAACTCTTAACTCAGGTGTACCGAACCTTTTGGAACAGATGGTCGTCCGAGTAATTTCATGAGCTGCGAGCTCGTCCTAAATGGCAGATGACAACCCCTCCGATCAAAGACACAGACCTAGTATCGGTTTTGCAGGAGAAAATTCCTTCTAGGAAGTGATCACTGACTCGGATGGTTCAGGTTCATCCGGGCTCTGATAATCACGTTTGCTATGTAGCTTTGAAGACGGCAACTGGGCTCTTACAAAGAGCAATTGTGAAAATTGTTTCGCTACCAGTTTCTGTGTCAGATTCTACCGATGCTGCACTATTGCAACCTTAGCAGGGTAGGCACATCGTTCCGGTTCCAAGGTGGACAGTTCTCTTTTTCAGGTGATTCCTGAACACGCCAAGAAGATGGGCAGAAATGCTGGAGATTTTTTCTCTTCCTATAATTCTTATTTTCTTTTTTTCTGTCGTGGTCGCGCATAATTTCTGATTGCGTAAGGTTTTAGTAATTCTGATCCCTCACTCCTTTGGGGGACCCAGTACCTGGAGGAGTGAGCAGACAGTTTAGTACAGTTTAATGCATGGTACGAGCCACTTCGTATGTACGAACGTAATCCTTCCTTGTAGTTTCGTTATTAAATATGTTTTTTTTCTAATAATCAGTAATAATACTACCTGTTACACCTGCTTTTGCGCTGATTAATATTGCTAATTTCACTATACATTTATCACCTTCGGAAAATAGGTACAATATATATTGCATAAGAGATAAACATAGCGTTATTTCTCGCCTTACCCGCCTAGTTTCACTATCGGATCATTGTACTAGTTTGAATCTAAAATGAATCTGAATTTTAGTTACGGTTCATAAATTTTTAATGAATTACTTTTCCAAAGTGAAAACTATGCAAATAATAATTTTTTCAATCTTATGGACCGTGCCATACTTCTGGTTAATAAATCTGACTGATTGAGAATTGTGTGAAAGTGTTAAAGTAGAATGCAAATAAATTGTGCAAAATAAAGTATCATATTTTAATGTAATTGGTAAACATTATGAAAAAAACTAATAACAATGATAAAAAATGAATTTTTTGGTATCAAAACTGACATTCCAAAAAATTATTACACAGGCCCACAAAAAAAACAAAAGTGTCTGTGCAATTGACCAGACCTATATATTCTTATGTATTTTTCGACGCTGAATCCGAATTTGCAATAAAAAAGTAGGGTCCAGCTACTTTTTTATGGGGTTTTGCTCGAAAAACCTCATTTTTTACGGGTTTTTCATGGTTTTTTTTAAATAAAAAAAAATAAAGAAAAATTTTATTTTTTTGACTTCAGAATCGAATTCTACGGGAAAAAATACATCGAAAACCATGTTTTGATTTTTTTTACAAAAATCTCAACCCACCATACGGCAATGAAAAGGCGGAAAATCGGGAAAAGTGAAAATTTGCTTCAAATTTGATTAAAATGACATTAAAATCAAGTTTTACGATTTTAAACCGATTTATAAACATTGAAAATACTTTA
>NC_046661.1:59766855-59769722 GCF_010883055.1 Belonocnema kinseyi
AAGTTATCAGGATTACCAGTGCATTCATGATTGCATCTGTTACCAGAAGTGCCAGCGGAGTTAAATGAAGATGAGGAATTGTGATGTGCCATAAATTATATCGAAAACCCACACGCTAAGAATCCTGTCCCGATCGCAGGTGTCAGCCGTCCTAGGGGTGATAACTCTCATAACTCTCCAGGCCTAAGTATGAGAGCTTTCTGACTTTGACGAGGACAATGTCAACTCGTCGTCAGACACACTACGGCATCATTCTCACATCTTAGCGCTCCCCTGCAAGACAGCGCGCCTTCGCTGGTTTCGTTACTACGAAGAGTTGGACCGACGAATCATTCTACACATCCCATTTTCAGGGCAGTTGTCATCGTGGCCAACGTCTTCGTAGCAGCAGGTTTTTGATAGTACTGCTATTGAGTAGCAATATAAGTTATAAACTTTAGATAGTTTAATTCAACTATCCAAAATGCAGAGTGTATCTAATGGTTGCAAAGTTCAAGTTCATCACGCTAGCAAATATCTAGTATCCAACATCTCACTATCGAAGTTGCGAAGTATTAGCGAAAATTCTACAAACTCAATTGATTAACCCATTAAAACTCTAAGGCACTTCTTAAAAGAAGCTAAAAATATTATAATGGAGTTCATGAATATCGCTATACATAGGTTCTAAGTCTTACTTTATGATCAAGGGTCGAAAAAAGTTCTAGTTTTGTGATTGATGTAGTGGAAAACCTCCAGAACAGTATCCAAAACATCGATTTTTCGAAAAAAATATCAATTTATCAAGTTTATTGTCCACTTACGCCGACTAGGAGTTGTTTTTTGAAAAAAATGACTTAAAATTTGTGATCAGCGACTTCAAAAACCCCCAGTAAAGTATTTTCAATGTTTATAAATCGTTTTAAAATCGTAAAACTTTATTTTAATGTCATTTTAATCAAATTTGAAGCAAATTTTCACTTTTCGCGATTTTCTGCCTTTTCATCGCCGTATGGTGGGTTGAAATTTTTGTAAAAAAATAATCAAAACATGGTTTTCGATGTATTTTTTCCCGTAGAATTCGATTCTGAAGTCAAAAAAATAAAATTTTTATTTATTTTTTTTTATTTTAAAAAACCATGAAAAAACCGTAAAAAATGAGGTTTTTCGATCAAAACCCCATAAAAAAGTAGCTGGACCCTACTTTTTAATTGCAAATTCGGATTCAGCGTCGAAAAATACATAAGAATATATAGGTCTGGTCAATTGCACAGACACTTTGTTTTTTTTTGTGGGCCTGTGTTATTAGCAGAATGCTTCAAAATTATTTAAAACATTATTTTAATAAATATTCTGATAAATAAAAATGAGAACAATCCTAAACTATGAAGACGAAGCTTTGTCAAAATAATACTCAGAAAATGAGCGTAAAATAAAAATATTATACAACGAAACTGAAATTTAAAATTGACGGTGGCTAAAGGACTCCGCATAGAATGCATAAGAAAATGTCTTCCGGTGGATTTGGTTATAACTTGGTAATTTTGTAGCTTTTAATAGACCAATAAAACATTCATAAAAAAATTTCAAACAAAATGGACAAATTTCACGCTATACGGCGCGAAACACTCAAAATCAGAGCATGAGATATATCAGTATATCATTAAAAGCACAAACGACGACATAATCGGTACCACGTATTTAAATGTGATAAATAGTACATCCGTCTCACACAGTGCGCTTCTCGCAACGGCCGAACGTTAAGCGCTTAATATTTTTAGTTAACTGCGGCACTCACTTGTTCGGGAAGCATAGGTGATAGAGGCCAGTATTAGGTGTGGTAATGCCAATCATAAGAATTGTCCTCTTCTCGCAATGATCGGATAGTAAGCGCTCAATATTCTGACTAAGCTGCAAATTTTACCATTTAAGAGCAGCAACGGTGCATGAATAAGGTCAGTATCAAGTGCGGTAATGCTAATCATATGAATCGTCCACCTCGCGCAAGGTGCAAACGCAAACCGCTCTAAATTTGACAATAACTGTAACACTCACTGTATCAGGGCAGAAAAGGTCATCAAATAAGGTCAGTATCAATTTTAATTGTTCGAATCATATATGGGCGATTCTCACGAGAGTGTCCCTCGCTTGATCGAGTTTTACAACAACAAAAATTTCTTACTCTTTCAACTTTTTTCTGTCGTAATATGTTCTCCAGATATCCTAAAACAATATCCTGAGTTGCGAAAAATTCAGGATGTAAAGTGGCCATTTTACAGCACACATAAGAGCATAAAAGGCTTCGGAGGCTACAAAAGGTATAAAATCGATAATCATCAGAGGTTAGAAGGGAGATCAAGCGAAATTTCCACGATATGATTGAATATTGTATAATGACTTACTTTTTACGATGGTAGCGCAATTTACAAGTTGTCAAGTCTGAATTTTTACTCGAACATATATTTTTTAAATTGTTTGTTTATAGCGTGATAATTCATGATTGATGAATAACTATGCGTAATATCTTCCTAGATAGCACAAAAGTTGGCGGGAAGCTTGCCTTAACCTTACGATGCAATGTGCGAAAGCTTGCATTGCGAGGCGGTATTCTGGGAGAACATTAAAGAACTACTGCGCAGCCTTAGGTGCAATGCAAAACTAATGCGGAATGGATTAAGATAAAGATTGACAGGCAACGTTTCATCAATCTTGCTTAGCAATATTGCCACATGACGGACGATGTCAAATAAATAAGTATAATTTATTAAAATATTTCTCAATCCGGACTTTCAGGAGTGAGTACTCGAGATACAGTCTGTCAAGTTAAAGCGTGGGTGGCTTTACTCGCAGTCGGTAAGGTGTATCGACATGATTTTGGTGTCAAAATA
>NC_046661.1:59769822-59781016 GCF_010883055.1 Belonocnema kinseyi
GCTCGACACCTTGACAAATGTAATTCCATGTAGAAACATGCGTTTAAATAAAATATTTTACCAAAAAAGTTACCCACGCTTTAACTTGACAGACTGTAGATAAGATTGGATGCATTTTGTTCACCCCTAATACTGAAGTTAAGTCCAAGTGTTTCAGCAGCCTCCTCCGCTGCTTTGTACAGAAACGCCCTTTCGCCCTCTTTTTCGTGCCTCCTGACCATTTTAAGAAGAGGTTCTCTTTTATTTGCGACTCTATGTGCTATATCCAGAATGGTCCTGTTGTGAAGACATTCAAGACTCAATATTCCGCGGCAACCTTAATGGCGTGAAATGTGTAGTCGCGGAACAGAAAACTTAAGATGAATGCTTTTGTTCATGTGCATAACCTTTCTTGTCCCGATATCAAGGGATCTGAGCTCGTTCTTCGTCCATGGAGCTACTCTAAATGAATAGAGTACTACCGGGACGGCAAGCATGTTCGTTGCAGATACTTTGTTCCTCGCCGACAGTTCATAAGACCAAACCTGCCGGATAAAACGTTTTTATCTGCTTAGGAGAGTATCCTTATAGATGTCACAACCTGAATGCGGCTCTGTGGCACGCCCAGGTATGTATAAGTCTCTCAAGCGCAAAGATCTCGTACAGCGCTTCTATCGACGATCTCTGGGTCTTCAGGGATGCCATTAAGTTTTCTTCGCTTCAAATAAGCCTTGGCGCATCATCATACCCAAATTAACCTCTGAAAGATCACCTTGTTAGTTTGCACACGATTTTTTCCAAATGAGATAGTAAATCTGGTTTTCCAAAGCGGCATCAATCTCTCTATGCACATCAAGATTTGCGGACGAACCTTTAAGCTTTTCAAAACACAGGTGACAAGTCTATGGGAGATCAAATCGAAAGCTTTCCGATAATCAATCCAGGCCATCGATAGGTCACGCTGGTAGTATGCTGCATCTTTGCAGACACATCTATCGATGAGCAGGTTCTCCCGACATCCTGCTACGCCTTTCTTTGAGTCTTGTTGTTCATACATTTCTTGACAAACAGGATCAATTGCCCGAACAATCCTATCATTAAAAATAGCTGTGAGTATCTTATACAGTGTTTTCAGACAAGTGATTAGCCTGTAATTCTTCGGATCAGCTAAGTTGCCTATTTTCGGCAGGAGTATTGTGCCCCCTTCCATCAAGCACTCCGGAATTGGTTCTTCCGACTTTAAATATGAGGTGAAAATACGGGCCAAATGTTGATGGGTTGAAGGAAACTTCTTCCACCAGAAGATCTTGATACCATATGGTCCCGGGCTGGAATAGTTCTTTATCCCTCTTAATACTTTTTTCGCCTCCTCGGTAGTGATGGATGGGCATTCTTCATCAGGTGTTATGAGGGCAATACAAAGCTTCTTAAAGCTATTTATGTTATCTCAGTCTTCGTCCGGTCTATGCTGCACTTCGTAGACGTCTCTCCAAAATACTTCGACCTCCTGTGGTTTGGGTTGGGTGGTCGACAGTAACTGGAGGGTCCTGGAAGAGTCGAGATGGGTCAGAGAGAAACTGTTGATTTTCTCTGACACACCTCTCTCTCCGTTCAAGACTTCTCTTAGCGTCAGATAGTATTCGTATTCTCTCAACAATATGCTGCCTGATGGTCAGCAGCTTTGACTTGTTAAGTGTGTGATAACGGGTCCGGAGATTGCGCGCGAACTTTCGAACCTTGGTGGTGAAATTTCTGCCAGATGTGATGTAGTCAACCACACGCTGAATGTGGGACACGTACTGTCTTGCCCAGCCTATCTTTATGGCGATAGACCTCTTTTCGCCGCACTCGATCGCTAAACGCTCTACATTTTAAATAAACTAAAACACTCACTATTTCAGAGCTGCAACGGTTCTAAAATAAAATCTTAATCATGTGAAATTGTCATACATATCGACCTTTTCTTGAAACGCTCAAACGCTAAGCGCTCAATATTAAGAATCTACTACGAAACTCACTGTTGCTTGTCAGCGACGTTTCTGAAAAATGGTCATATTAATAAATATAATCATATATATCGTCCTCTTCTTGCAACGGCGGAGCGCGTAGCACGCAAGGCTTTATCATAACAGATAAACTTACTACTTTGAGTGGATAAAGGATACAAAGTGAGCTTAGTTTATTTGGATGTAATGCCGCGTCCGAACACTGTGATAAGTGGGCAATATATATAATTCGAACAACCGAATGTGATACTAACCTTATTTAATAAACTTTTCTGCGCTAGCAGCAAGTGTAGCAGTTATTTTTAAACGTTGAGCGCTTTGCGTTCAAACGTTGTGAAATGCGGTGATATGTATGATTGGCATTACCGAATTTTATACTGACCTTATTTAAGCACCGCTGCTGCCATTAGGTTGTGAATTTTGCAGTTTAGTCAAAAAAATGAGCGCTTAACGTTCAGCTATGCGGATATATATAATTCTCTGATGTTGAGCGCTTGGCGCCTTATTGCGTTAAATCTGTCCATTTTGTATGGATATTTCATTGGGCCCTTATAACCCACAAAATTACCAAATTATAACCAAATACACCATAAATCATTTTCCCATGCATTCTGTGCGGGATTCTTTGTTCCCAGAAATATATGTCTTCCAATCTGTTACAAAATGAAAGAAAATAACAGTTTAGATAATGCAGTGCTTTACAAAAATACTAAGTAAGCCCAAATCTATTTCTACGAATCTTTCAAAGGCTTTTTATCGATTTATTCCACAATAATTATAGAATGTTTTTATTTCAAGATCAATTTACACACTACGGAACTTTTTTAATAAACATCTAAGCAATTTCACAGCTGATTAAGAATGTTTTGGAAATTTCATAAAACTCTGTTCAGTTATTGAATTCAGCCTTCAATTAGTACCGTAAACTTGATAAAACTTATTTTTTCCGTAAACCGTTTAATGAATGAATGCGACCTAATCAACTCCGCTAAATTGTTTGAAAATTTAACCTTAAAAACTTTGCTTATTATTATTGTATCATCTTTTAAAAACATTGATTACATTAGCGTTCTTTTCTGTTTTATGCGAACTAGGTTTCAGTGTTCCACATTTTCTTTCACGTGCTATTTTAAAGTTGGCGACCTGATGAACACCGCTTAATATATTTTGCCTTCCACGCGTGTAGCAGAAAGCTGAAACTTAAAAAAAAAGTAGCAAAAACCTCAGAAGACTGTCCTCTAATGATCACAGTGAACAAAATCTTGCAGAGACGATAAAAACCCTTTATCGTACGAATGCGACCTAATAAAAATCGTCAATTCGCTTAGAAATCTAACGTTACAAAATCTTTGCTTATTGTCATTTTCGACTATTGTAACATTGATTAGATTGGCGTCCTTGCATTTGTCATGCCAAATAAGTTTCGGCGTTCTACATGTTTCGTCACGTTTCACATCGAATCTTTTCATTTGGCGACATGATTAGCACCATTCAATGTATTTTTTCTCGCAAGCATTTACTATGAAGTTAAAACTAAAAAAAAGTAGCAGATACCTAAGAACACTGTTTTCTAATAATCGCATAAACAAAATCTCTTTAAAATTCAACCTCACAAAACCTTTGTAATTATTATTTTTGACTCTTATGGACGTTAATTAGATGGGCGATCTTGTGTTTTTCATGCTTGATAAGTTTACTGTTCTACATTTTCATTTACATGTCATTGTGAAGTTTTTTATTTGGCGAATGCTAAAAACCGCTTGATGCATATTCCCCTCAGGCATTTTTAAAAGCTTAGAAACTAAGAAAAGGTAGCATACATCTCAGAAGACTATCATCTACTTATAAGTTTCACTGTACTTAATTTTCTTTTACTAGGGATTTTAAAGCTTTTCCTTTGGCGACCTAATCAGCACCGTTTAATGTATTTTTTCTCCCACGCATTTACTATGAGGTTAATACTAAAAAAAAGGTAGAAACATCTCAGAACTGTCCTCTATTATTCCAATGGTTTGATATTGCATTATCACGCAGTCCCGATAAACACCGTTTAATGCATGAGCGCGGCCCACTCAACAGCGTTAAATTTCTTAAAAATGGAAACTTATGAAATATTTGTTTATTATTTTTTGGCATATGAGAATCTTTCACTAGATTGGAATTCTTTTGCTCCTCATGCTCAATTAGTTTTATCCTAGATAAAAATTCGTTCGCGCAAGTTTCGCGCACGAAATGCTTGCAAGAATGCATCCCATCTTAAGAGCATTCTGTAAATGCGATTTTTGTGCGTGCCCAATGCGTCGCGAATGTGAGCATCCGTCCAATCACCCCGTGATGAAACTATACGACGCATACATGCGTGAACTTTGAATGCAGTTTGCAATATGCTAAAGTAAATATAAATTTATTAGTATTATTTATTAAGAAGATTTTTAATTCTTAAGTTCAAATAAATATATCTATTTTGCAATTTTTAATTTTTCGCGCACTCTCAGTTCTCTTATAGCTTCATTCGCTTCATCGCGTTGTGTTGTGAAAAATATTTTGGATTTTTTCATTTCGTTTGGAATTGACTCAGAATTCTTATTAATTTATCATGATTTCTTCGGAACTACTTTAAATGCTCTTGAATTTTTTAAATTTTGAGATTGGGTATTGCTTCTTGTAGGTAAGTTATGCTTAGAGTTTTCTTTATTAATTAATATATGACTTATTTATAACATCCAATCATATGTTTAAAATTTATATGAAGGGTAAAATTTCAAAAAGAGCCGATTATTTTCGTGATTTAAGAGCAGAGAAATAAGAAACTTTTAAAAAATCTGTTTACTATTTTTAAATATAATGAAAACATATTGCCTAGATATTTACTGGTGAATTGAGATATAAAAAAAATTTAACAGCAAGTTGCAGTTTTAGGACCCAAGTCGTATTTGACACAGGGTATGGATGTTGCACGTCGATTTAAAGTGTAAATTGCAACTACAAAGAGAAAATATTCTCATAAATGTGTAGATTGGTCGTATTTGCATTTTCCTCCTTTATAGAAGAAAATATTTCCTTAATTTATTTGTCTACGCGGGAAAAAAAATCTTGAGGCGAACGAGTGAATCGAGAATATATTAAATTCAAAGAAAATGTCCGCTTAGATTAGGTAAAATGTTTAGTTAGAAGAGTTGAACATTTAGTTACTTTATGTAAACTGTTCTCGTAAATCAGTAATTTGGACGAAATTGCTAAATCAAGTTTGTTGTTTTTATCGCGTTGCTTGATGTTTCAATATAGTTATCGCCTACAATCGAAATAATAGTAAATTATTATTACCGCATCATGATCTATTTAATATTAACATTCGCGCACATTTTAAATGGTAAAAGACGTTTAATTGTCCAAAGTAAATCTGAACTGCCACTGCTCCCACAATGCAGCAGCGCTCTTCCGAGAATTCCTTAAGACACCTATTCTTAATATCCCTATTATAGCCATTCTTATTAGGGGTTTGACTATACGATATCCCTGGTATGTGCAAAATGGTCAAGAATATTTATTTTCGCTGATCCAGGGTTCTGTCTTAATTCCTTCGTTCGTTTTCAGCTAAATGTTTAGCTATGATGGGGAATAATATCCCTGTCACAGCTCAATTTTTTTACCGTGTATTATTTCTAAATGAAACCCCTATATTTACTCCCATATTTACCTTCCACCTCAGACAATCGAATGCCTTCGGTAATTGGTTGCGTTACCGTTATTTAATATGTAATCATTTTTTATTTTGTTGTTCTACATTCTCTTTTCATGAAATTTTGAATCTTATCCTTGGGTGACCTGATAAACGCCATTTAATGTATTGTTTCTACTACGCATTTACTGGACAGTTAAAAACAAAAAAATGGTAGTATATATCTCAAAAGACTGTACTCTATGAATCCCGTTGAAGGAAATCTCATTATATCGCAGACACGATAAACGCCGTTTAATGTATGAATTCGACCCAATAAACACCGTTAAATTGCTTAACAATTCTTTTTTTTCAACTTTTTAAAACTGATTAATAAGTTTCAGTCTTCTACATTTTCTGTTACGAATCATTTTGAAGCTTTTTATTTGGCCACCTGACTAATGCCGGTTATTGTATTTTTTCCTTTCACCTATTTTGTTGGAGGTATGAAACTAATAAAGAATGGTGGTAAACATCTAAAAAAATTGTCCTCTATTCATCCCATTAAACAAAATCTCATTGTCTCGCGGACCAGATAAACTTTAACCTTACGAAACCTTTGGTTATTTTTTCGACTTTCAAAAACACTGATTTGATTGGTGTTCTTGTGTTCTTCATGCTAAATAAGTTCAACGGTTGTACATTTTCTTCTCATGTAATTTTAAAGCTCTTCATTGGGTGGACAGATAAACACTGTCTTATTTATTTTTCATCCAACCCATTTACTAGAAGGTTAAAAAGTAAAAAAGGTAGTATCTCAGAAGACTCTGATCTATAAATTTCACTAGACACGTAATTCTTGATTTAGAGAATAGAAAAACCAGCCTACAGAAGATAATATATTTACATTAGATGATCTTATATAGCTCGAAAACTGTCATGGAATGTTCATTATTTTTGTTAATACAACATTTCATCAAGGATGCTATATTTTCTGAAGAAGTTTCATGGAAACTTTAGAGTTAATTAGTGTGTGAGAGCAATTTATAAATCTTTGAGGACTTTTTATTTAATATTACATATTCCAACAGTAGATAACCAACAGTAGATAATCGCAAAATTGCGAAAAATGTCAATAAAAAGCACATACATTTTATTTGTTTTACGGAGTCTTTCGGAAAAGATATAATTTTTAGGATTAAGGAATGGACAAATTCTGCAATTTTCTGTCATTATATGCAGATTAAATGGTAGAAAGGTTAAACATCTCGTTTCAATTATATTAATGTCACTGAATATGAGAGATAAAAACATGTCAAGAGTTTAAGCTTTTGTGATTATTGATAAATAATCATAGTTTCAACTATTATTTACTCAATTCACTGATTTAATTAGTAAGTATACTTGTGATAAATTATAATTATCGATAATTAACTATTCTGATACGCATTATATTGTTGATAAAATACGAGTATTGCCTGGCGCAAGCAGGAAAATATATAACAGAAAGAGATGGGTCAAGGAAATTCAGTTCCTCGCTAACCCCGATCTCCCAGTTTTTATCAAAATTAACCGAAGTCCAAGA
Organism: Belonocnema kinseyi; assembly: GCF_010883055.1. Classification (NCBI taxonomy): domain Eukaryota; kingdom Metazoa; phylum Arthropoda; class Insecta; order Hymenoptera; family Cynipidae; genus Belonocnema; species Belonocnema kinseyi. The sequence continues at coordinate 59,777,051 of NC_046661.1, forward strand.
AGGTAGAGCCTTTTTATAGAGCGGTACACAAGATCCCGAAACAATATTATCTGTTTCACGGAGTTTTGCGAAAAACGCATAACATCTGAGGAATATCCATCAATCACTGCGAAAGCCATGAAAAACGCACCTCGGGGCACGAAGAACTTTTCCGCTTCAGGACCAGATGGTATTAAGAACCTCTGATGGAAAAAGTTAAATTCAACACTTTAAAATTTGTCACGTATATACAGTTCATATTTGAATTTCGATACTGTGTAAAAATATACAATCATGGTGTCTCGAAAAAAGGCGTAACAGGCAGCTGAGAAAACCTGCTAATTGACAGGTCTGCTTGCACAGACGCAGCAGCCCATCAGCAAGCCCGGTCAGTTGCATGCACAGACTACCTAGAAGCTTACAAATCAATCTCCTATAGACTTACCATCGTTGTATTAGAAAGCTTAAAGGTTCATCAACACATAGTGATAACGAACAACGTGACCTTCCACAGGGGCGTCTTTCAGGGCGATAACATGTGCCATCTACTCTTTTGTTTTATTAGCAATATTGACACAGGTGAGACCTATACATACCTGTTCGTGCCTCAAAGCCACATAAAGGTCGAAAAATCGGTGAATGAGTCTTTTCGAAGCAGATACAGGCATCCTCTTCCACAGATTTGGGCTTTAAACCTGTCGACGTTGAATATGGTAAAAGTATGCGTGAGCATCCATGGTATATAATTATGAAAATCGGCTCCACAGTAAAAATTGGCATTCTACAATCAAGCGTATGAAGCCTTAAGTGCAATGCACTGAGTACTTTCTCTCCTCATTAAAAATGACCACTGTTTTTATCTCTATCCTTTCTATAGATAACGTAGTCCTTCAATCCTCATTCGGCTTCATAGTGGTTCGAGTTGAGTCATGTCTTAGTGAAAATAATGACGTCATAATCAGCTAAGAGAGAGACTCTAAGAGAGTAGTTGATTTTGCGCTTATTTCGAACGAGAGCCTTGTTATATTAACTAAATTCCGTACTGAATGCAGAGTGATTAAATTTTATGATCTGAAAATTAGGGACGATTACAGCTTCTCATTCCGATTCTTTATGGTCGCCTGCAGTCTGTAAACATGCATTGTCAATTTGATGAAAGACGCTGGCCGTGTCCTAATTTTAGATACTTGAAACTCGTTAAGACGTTTAGGTGATCGATTACACTACAACTTCCCAACCGATGTGAATTAAGCCTGTGTTCAATGACATTCGATGTGTAATAAGCCTAACTTCCAAAATAATGGTGTCAAAGTTCTAATCTTAAAATTTTGATTTTTTGAAGAGCATCTGCATTTTAAAGTTCTCTCCATTCGCAAATTGGTTTTGTCGAAGAATTCTGTCTGTAAGATCTTAAACCTGATCAACATCATCAGCAGGTGCACATAAAATTTGAATTTTAGGGTAGATCTTTCGCGGCTCTATGGCAACATATTGATCTCCTCAGTTCACAGGTGTTGATATAACATTTTATGGCCTTTTTATTTCTAAAAAAAGATGGAGCCTCGTTTTGAGGTTTGTTTGAAAAGTGTCGCTATTGCGCCACGACATGACTTCGTACCTTGCATGCAAGTAACGTCAACAGACACCTTGTTTTAATCCATTTTAGACATTGTAGTTTTCAATGCTTTGCCGTGAAATCTTAAAGATTTAATTACTTCATCCTTAGTGCACAAAGCATCTCCTGTTTCTTTATTATTTTTCTTAAAGAAGTAATCGTGTCTCTTTAATTGCCTGGTAAGGATCGAGCACTTTTTGGGTTACAACACATACATCGATCTTCACTGAGGTAGAAAAATTCTTTATCTGAATTGCACAGCTTTTGTGAGAGGAATTACCACAATTGATACAATACTTTTTTAAAAAGTTTCTTTACAACACCTGTAATGCAGAGGTTACTTCTGTGTCTAATTATAGATTTTTAACGAGTGATAAATCGGAGCTCTTAGAATCACTGTACGAGTTGCCGACCCTTCTTGCTTTAATTAGATTTTGTTGCTATAATGATATTTTCTTTATTGGGACTAATAGCGAGCAGTCTTCTGAGATGCTTACTAATCTTTTTTTCTTGTTTCATCTTATAGTAAAAACGCGGGAAGAAAAAGTGCCTTAAGTTATGTTATCAGGTCGAAAAATGAAGAGCTCCAAAATGACACGTTACAGAAAATGTAGAGCAGTTAAATTTACTTAGGTTAAATTTGTAAACGTATTAAGGGTGGTTATCGGATGGACGAGATAATGAAGGATAATTTAAAAGTCATACAAATTTATTTATACGTTTTCATGTAAAGTTTATTTATAGAACAGTCATTCATGTAATTGATTTGTATATTGTAAGGTATTATTATATTATTTTCGAATATAATATTTTGAAGAAGAAAAATAAGAAGGTAACTTTTGAAAAAATCAAATGAAATTTTCTTTTGAGATCGTGAATGTTAAAGATGGTAAGAGATATTGAAAGTCATAGAAAATCCTGCAAAGAACAGAATTGCTCACAAAATCAGACTGAAGCATTTCCCGAAATTCTATTTTTTCACTTAAAAACTTGTGTAGGTCATAACGGTTCGTTTTGTAATCAAGAACATTCGATTCCTTTAAATGCAGGGAACTTATCTGGCGCTAAAGGATTGCACTTACCTTCATACAGAACAGATTAACCATTTTCTGATAAATATTCAAACGGTAGTTCTTAAACAAACACTTCTTACCTCGTCATTCGTGGTAAGCCTCTAGTGGAGCTTGGACGAACTGCGGCCACGCCTTCCTGAGTAACCGGTCGACTAAGACCACAGGCATTTGTTGCAAAGGGATTTGCAGAAGAGCCAGTACTCAATGATGTTAATTTTATTGCAGAATTTATGTGAGAGTTAGCCGTGGAAACTCGATTTGATGATATCGCCGGAGAGGATGGTCTTGACAAAGTGTTTCGTCCTCGTAATCCTGCTTGGTAAGTGTTTGAAACTATTGTAAAATCTTGAATCCCATTTTTGAGTCCTCTACGAGATATTGGTCTTTCAATTTTACCCCTTGGTCTCGAAACCCCAGTCTGAGGTCTAACAGATGTACTCGGCGAATCTCCGGAATCCTGCCAATTCTTTCGCCAACGAGTAACTGGTCGATCGTCAAGTTTAATCGTCGTTTTTTCGGAATCCATTCTCATTAAATTTTTAATTAGCCAAGACTGATCTGAAATTTGATAAAATATTTTTAATTAAAAAAAGAATCAGCTTAAAAATTTTGTTAAATATAATATTATGACAGAATATTTATACCCTGGCGGACCGAGGGAACCGAATGGAGCCTCTACAAAGTACCCGTAAAGATCCCATTCGGTTCCTATTTAAAAAACTCAAAAAACAGCAAGATCAACTTTTAAACTGTTGAAATTCGTATTCTACGTTAAATTTTCTATTATAAACTCACGGAGTAATCACAATACTTTTCTTTGCAGCGTTAAAAATTTTAAAAAAAAGTCATTATCTTCTGCTGAAGGTGACTTGAAGCACATCCATAATTCGCTATGAGATTACCTCGTGGCGCCGATTGGTGGCTTGACAATAGAACTTTCGCCGGACGCATTTGCCTTAGCTTATTGCAAGGATACTTATTTATTAAAGATTTTGTGCAATCACTTGTTCATCATGTAAAGATTTTAAAATATAATGCACAATACAGCTCTACTTACAATATTTTGTAAGCAGTGAGGTAAGTAATCACTTAAAAAAATGTACTTTCAATATTTTGTCACGTTTTGTAGGTTATGCTGAACAAAAACAAACATTTGGTTTGTTAAAGAAAATTGATCATTCAAGCTTAATGAATGTAAAAGTAAAAAATACAAAAACCATACTACATAAACATTTATTGTAACGAAATTGTTTTCATGATTTGTAGCTCTTTGGGTCTACTTTGAACTTGCGATAATGA
>NC_046661.1:59781116-59785499 GCF_010883055.1 Belonocnema kinseyi
AACACCTCAGCATATTTTGCCAGTAGTCCCAAAAGAACAAGAAGAATTTTATAATAAGTATATTGTCTTGACCCAAAGTGAAATAATTGAATTGTGCTGGAGAACAATTAAACAGTCTGAAAATCCAGAGTGGTATCAAGCTCGATGTTACCGGATATCAGCTAGTAAAAGTGCTCATAGTGTGAAATCACGTAAAACTAAAAGTATAGATAAACTGATTGGTGAAATGCTACATCCTCTAAAAGTAGAGAACAGTGCAACCAAATACGGTAAAAAAATGGAACCCATAGCACGTCAAGAATATGAACGGCTAACTGGGACAAGTGTTCAACAAGTTGGAGTGATTGTGTGTCAAAGTAAACCGTGGCTGTGTGCTAGCCTTGATGGTGTTGTTATGAAAGAATCAGAACCACTAAAGGTAGTAGAGATAAAGTGTCCAGCGAGCTGTGAAGAATCTTTTATTGTTGATATTGAATCAGGCAAGCCTAATGTTAGTTATTTAAAACTAGAGAATAATAACCCAGTATTGAAATCTAGTTCAATAATTTATACACAATGCCAAATACAAATGTACATAAGTGGACTGAGCCAGTGCGATTTGTTTGTTTATTCACCAGTGACTAGTTATATTATTCCAGTATTGCGAGATAATAAGTTCTTGCAAGACACATTGTCAAAGTGCGAAGATTTTTATTTCAATCACTATTTACCATCTTTACAAATCTGTGTAGAAAATGAAAGAGCTACTCCATGTAAGAAGAGTGAAATACGCAAGTTTACTGGAAAAGATGTTAGCAATAATATGCTACAGTCCTTAGGCAAGAACTAGTCTTTGAGTCAACGGTACAGAAAAAAATTTATTGTTGGTTCACTGTAGTTTATTTACAATAACAATTAATTATATGAGTTCAATGTGTGTGTCTTACACAATGACAGATATAGTTTATAAAATAGTTACTTAGCTCAGTGTACTTAACTCATTTAATGAAAGTTGCGATGCTTTTAAAAGCCAAATAAGTGTTCGAAGACTAAAATTTTTAAGTATGTGATCTGCAATTTATATTGAATAAGCATATTATAAAGCTCGTTTAGTGTTAATTTATGTTCAATGAGATTGTTCACATTTATTATTTGAAGACTGATCTTTCTACATATGTGATTGTTACAAATCTTAAGTCTTCGTATTGGAATATTGGTTAAAAAAAAAAACGTTTAGGTTATCAACTCAGTCAATAATTTGTATTCACAAATGTATTTTAAGATGTAAGATTACATATTGAAATGTTTCAATTCTCAAAATCTCAGTATCAGAACTAGCTATTTTGAGAATTTTTGACTAATATCATTCTATGACAAAGTGTTTATAAATAAAAGTACATACAAATACTACATCAATTTTTTTATTCCTCATACCTTTCTCATAATACAATATTAAAAGATTGTTATACAAGTTGATCATAGAAAACTGCAGCAAAGTTTGAATAACAAGTTATTTTTTTATTTTAATTATAGGAGGTTGTAGATTGACCAACACGCAGAGAATATGAATAATATCATCTTTACAACTAAATAAATTATGTGTTATTTTATTTAAAATAAGATGCGTTCTCAACCTTTCCATTATTCGCTCTACATGAATACGGCATTTAGCAACTTTATACGTTTCTTCGGTCTCTTCCTCAGTGAATTCTGTATTTTTCTCTAAAAAAGGCGGCATTATGAGTAAAACTTTGGCTCCACTTTCATCAATAACATTCTGAAATTGCGGAAAGCCTTTATCAGCTAAAACAACATCATCGTCTTCAAGTAAATTAATCAAACCAGACTCTATAGTTATCTGCGAATCACTTTTTCTTCCACCAGCCACTTTAGATTTAAAACTTATAAAACCACTTGGAGTTATTCCAATTAAAACTTTGGCTGTAAAACATTTTATAATGACTGTACATAAACACACGGTCGTCAACTTGAGGAGGAGATTCTACTCGAAACTTTGTACAATCAATTATAACACGAGTGTTGCTATAATTTTCAAGAAAACATTCTGGCATAGTTTCAACAACATCTGCTTTTGTGGCCAGTAAACGCAATTGGCTGTTGCACGAGCCAAGTACCTTAAAGTTGAATAAAAAATATTTGCTACTGTAGTCCTGTAAATACTAAAAAGCACACTCAAGGCTGAAAATGTCAACCCAGTTTTTAGTTTTGTCAATAAAATTAAAAGACGATTTTCTTTTGAGATTTTACTATTTTCTGCCACATTGAAATTTAGTCTTTTTAATAAAAATGTAAAGTTGTCAAATGTTACACCAGAAATGTCCAACAACTGCTCATCTTCTTTTATAGATTCAAATCCACAAAATCTTCGAGTTTTTGGTTCTTCATATTCAACACTCGGTCCTACCATTTTATCAGAAAAAATCTTTTCCTCTGTGCTGCAACTAACATCTCTATATTGTTTTCTGTTTGGAATTTTAGTGGGTCTGTCTATTACAAAAATATCTGTTTGAACTTGTGTTTCGCATGTGGTACTATTTGCATCTCTGAATACGTATCTGTTACATATTGAAGTATCAGATGATGTATTTGATTCAATCAAAAACCGTACATCACACTCTTTATCGCAAAAGGTTTTTTCACTTGTAACAGACTCTATTTCCATGCTAGTGCCAACATTCATATCACTTGTAACAGTCTCTATTTCCATGCCACTTGCAGGTAGATCAGTGTTTGTGCATATTGCCGCAACTTCTTTGTTTAAAATAACTCTGTTCATTACTAATTGCTTTACTATTCTTCTCTTAAAACGTTCGTTCCTGGAAAAAAATACATTTCAATCAGAAATTGATCTAAGAATATTCATCACATCATAAGGCTACATTACAAAGCATAACAATAATTTACCAGTCAACTGCAGTTACTTCATTTACTGTATTTGATTGAAGCATCGAAGGAAATATTGTTGGAGCGTAACTAGGATGCAATTCTTCATCTGACTTTTGATTGTTAATAAAATGGGCACTGCATATTGTATCTGACGGTTTTGGATACCATGGGAATACACCAATACTAAAAATATTATGAAAAACTATAGTTAATGACAAAAATGAAATCATCAAAAATTGAGATCAATAATAATTGAAAGATGGAGAACACTTCAGAAAATATCATTGCATACTGTATACGCATATTTTGGAAAAAGGGTTATGACACTCACTTCGCTTTTTTTACAGCTGCAATCCATTTTTTCTTTTGCAAAACTTTATGTGTTGCTGTAGGGAACGTGTAAAATTTTACAGCTTTGTTATTTCTGCCCGTATTCTCGCAATTAACAACGCAACAAATTTCGTGTCCCATTTTATGTTTTTACAGTATACAAAACACATTAGCAGGCGGCAACAGCGTCCGGCGAAATTGCGGAAAATCGCCGCTGCGAGCGCTGACATAGTTTCGCTTATCCCCTCCAACCGTCCGCTCATAGCGAATAGCTCGAATAGTATGTTGCGCGCGAAATTTAAAAATAAAATTCTCTCTCATTTGCATCGCAGTGTTTTTGTTTGAGGTTTCCACAGCGTAGCGCCAGCATCCAGGAAAAACTCTTAAAGTTACCGACGGAACGCTAATTAACTACTACTAAAAGAAGATTCACTTGAAGTCACCTTCGGCCCATGTAAATGACAGGTATTTTATTTTTTAAAGTTTTTAACGCTGCAAGAAAAAGTATTGCAATTACTCTGTGAGTTTCTAACACAAATTTTAACGTAGAATCCGAATTTCAATAATTGAAAAGTTGATTTTGCTGTTTTTTTTTTTTTTTAGTTTTTTTTAAAGAAACCGAACAGGGACCCAATAGAGTCTTTACAGGTACTTTGTAGAGGCTCCATTCGGTCCGCCAGGGTATTAGTAATATATGACAGAACAAATGATCATTGCAGACATTTAGCAAGGTATCTGCGACTAACATGCTCACTGTATCGGTTCTACTCTACTTGTTTTTGGTGGCTCAATGGGCAAGGAACGAGCCTAGGGCCCTTTATATCGGCACACGGAAGATCATGCATACGCATAAGAGCTGGAATTTCAATTCTTCTGTTCCGCGGTTATATCCCGTGTAGAAATTTCCCTATTTTGTCACATTTAAAAAGTGGCACTGGAAAAATAATTCAATGGTTATGGGGAACAAATGGGGCATCAAAATTTAAACATCTGTTATTAACTATAAATAGACTCTTGTTGTTCTGAATTAAAAATAATGAAATGAGTCCCACATATGAATAATATATCAAAAAAAATGTTGTGGAGTTTTGCGGAGGCTTGCCCCAAGTCGGGAATTCACGAGAGATACTCTGTTGCGCCACACATCTGCCATATTGCGCTCGTCAA
>NC_046661.1:59785599-59794629 GCF_010883055.1 Belonocnema kinseyi
ATGATAAAAGTATTATTTTCACTAAATAGTTTTTATAAATATTTTGCAAGCTGACGGCTGAAACCAGTCGAAATGGATGAATATCAGATAGTGGTTTTTGATGATGGTGCTAGTAATTTTGTGCAAATAGTTAGTCGTCGTTTGATCCAGTAATAGATGCAATGGTTACCAAATTTGTGCTACCACCTTATAATCCGGCTAAGTACGCAAAATTAAATCTTTTAATAAAAAAAGGCTTCGGGAAATTTGATGCCTTTCTTGGATTGGCCAGCTTATTCTATTATATTAAAAGGCCAGGCTAGTAAGTTATTTTAGCAATTTATTTATTAACAATTTCGTGATGAAAGTAATGTCGAGGCTTAAACATAAACCATCCCTAACCAACATTCTTTGTAGAAACTATTCAAAACGCTGAATAAAAAATACGATTGTTAAATTTAAAAAATCGTCGACAAAGTTGTATTTATACGGAAGATTCTGATTATACGCCTATTATGAGAAGGCGAAATAGATTGAAAATAAATATAGGCAAAAGGAGGAGGTCTTGACTCAAGATGTAATGCCAGATGTTCCAAAATTCAATATTAAAGTATTATTGTATGCTTGATAGTCAATTCCATATCCCATTATTAAAAATTTATTTCAAAGTGAATACCATACATGTCAATTTTAAACTTATTGATAATTTTTGATACAGTTTAAATTTGATAAAAAGCGATTTTTCTGTTTGTAATAAATTTAAAAGTTTAATAACGTTATCAAGGTTTTGCATAATATAAAATGTTACAATTTAAAGCAATTTCTAAAAAAAGTACTGGTCTTGAAAACGGGTTTTTGCAGCATCAAAGACTGAAAAACTATAATATAACATGTATGTTCAGTAGCATTATACTAAATAAAATAAATTTTGTTTTCTAAAACTAGTTTTTGCTTATCATTATTATAATTTGGAAAAGAAGGGCATAGCTCAGAAAAATTGAACAGGTCCTGATAAGTTTGCCCTAAGCAGGGCAAGAATCTGCATAAACGTTACACGCCATGTATGACCCTTGCCAATCGACCCAACCAGGGCCACGCCAAAACTAGAGACAACTGTTCAGTGCCTTAACATGCCCGCGTTTATATTTCTAAACGGGATAGTACATCTCACACCGTCAAGGTGGGCACGGAGTTTTGAATCTTCCGTTTCTTGATAAACGAATTATTCTGGTTGCAACTTACGCCGTTGCAAATGAAAGACATCCTCTCCTAAAAATGGTCAGTAAACACGAGATGATTGCCAAGGGAGCATTTCTTCACAAAGCCACAGAGCAGACGGACAAGAACGTTGGTCTAAGCTTTAATATAAGAAGTGAGAAGAGTGCATTCCTCCCTCTAGACGTCCTACTTCTAAAACTTCAAGTAAAGAAAGCAAAGTTTAAAAAATTTGGCTAATAGCTACTCGATAAGATAATGCTCACAAACTTTCACAGAAATCTAAAAGATCAGTCTTTCCACTCACGTACAAATGGCGTATCTATACAGACATAATGCAGCCTTAAGAGTGCTTTATTACCATCATTTGCGCTCCCTGGCGCACCAAAGGAACCGAATGGAGCCTCTACAGAAAAATCAGCTTTTCAATCGTTGAAATTCGGATTTTACGTAAAAATTCCCTGTAAAAGGTCACGGAATAATCGAAATAGTTTTTTTTGCAACGGTAAAAAGTTTTAAAAAATATAAGACGTTTAACGCCTGTTGACTGCTACTTACAAGCGATGCGTTTGAAGTATGGCAGTCAACAGGCGTTATACGTCTTGTACTTTTTTAACTTTTACCGTTGCTAAAAAAAGTATTGCGATTATTCCGTGACCTTCTATAGGGAATTTTAACTTAGAATCCAAATTTCAACAATTTAAAAGTTTTTTTTTGCTGTTTTTCGAGTTTTTTAAAAAGGAACCGAATAGGGACCCAAAGGGGTATTTACGGGTACTTTGTATAGGCTCCATTCGGTTCCTTCGGCCCGTTGCACACTTAAAGCTAAGGCACTTTCTATATAAATACAGAAATCTGTCATCCTTGAGTCACTTCGTGTCCTTACGACGGACAAGGATTTCTCTGACAAGCCGTGATTTCATCGTGCTCTACGGCCACTCATCTAACGGTCGTGAGACGTGGCCGTAGGTCTGACCTTTGGGCAAAATCTAGGGAAAAATTTCTACAAATATTTTGTAATCATTTTGACATGTACTATGCAAAATTCCATTTAAGATAAGCCCAAGGTCTTCAAAAGTTTTAATTATTTTAAAAGTTATTACAATTTTATATATTTTTTATACTACTCAATGTTACCAACTGTTAATAATTAGAAAAATATTCCCTGAGTTACTGAAAATCATCAAAGGATGCATTCAAAACCATTTGAGCTCAAAATTTACATTTACAAGACTTGTATGCGTGTGCATGCCCGCGCTAACTTTTGTACTGACTTTTGTCATTTACCCAATTTTTTACTAACTATTTATTTCTTTACAGTTTCTGAGCACTTATATTTTCGCTGAAATTAGAGTTTGAAAAAATGAATTCAGTGAATGCATGTAACGTAAAATTTACGAAAACTATTACGAGGTAGCGTTCACATCTTAGGTAACGTTATCTTTTACCCTTTAATCTCCCCCCCCACACCCTAACTGCAGTTACGTCGCATTATTTTTATTAGTTTTAAAAGCTTAATAGACGTCTTATAAATAAAAATATTTTTTTAAGACGAAAGGCGGTATAGAAATAAATAAAACAATATATTGATATAACACAACAATGCTTTTTAAATATTTTTTCAATGATATTTAGGACTTTTAGAAACTTGAAAGAAATAATAAATAATCAATAGATTTTTGAAAATGCTTCCAAAGTTTATAATATTTTAAATCAATGCAAAGCCTCCTAAATCCCTGAAAATATTAATCAAACCCTTGATTAAAATATATATATATATATATATATTACAGGATTTTACAATATAATAAGAAAAATTCGACCCCTTTTAAAATATATTTATGACTTCTAGAAGTTTTGCAAAATATATTTTAAGTTTTCATTGTTTTTTAATCGTTTCAAAACTTCTAAATATATCTTAAATTTACTAGAATTTGTTCTAAAATTATATATCATGGCAAAATTTTGCTTTAAAACCTTTCAAACTCTTTTTTGAAACTTTAGGAAGCAATTCGAAGAGTTTTATAATCTATTTCAATGTGTTCTTAGAACTTATCAGTAAAACACTGTTTGAAATTTTCCCATGAATCTAAAGTATATATTTTTCATTCTCTCGATGCCCTGAAAAATTGTGTATACCTACATTTTGATTGAATCCTAAAAAATTTAAATAATTGTATTAAGGTCTTCTATATATTTGTTCTAAAAAAATCAGCTTAAAATGTTTCAAAATTATTAAGAAGCTTTGAAATTTTGGTTTCAAATTATTCAAAATAAGTTTTTCCCATAATATTATTTTACTTATCTCTTTGTAAATGTGAAAAAGTGTACAGGAATTATAGTATTGAAGCAAAATGTTAGGAAAAAAAATTATTTTACAATATTGACCAATCGTTTACAATTTAAATGTTCTCTTCTATCAATAATAGTTTGCAACATTTAGAAATTAATTTTATCACGAACTAAAATTGTTTATGTGGAAATTTCGACGCACAAAATTGATGGGGCAGAAAAGTCACAAATTCTTATCAATATATAAACAAGTTGAATAGATTCACTGGCAGTTTTATTTACCCACTGTCGCCACAATTTAGGTTGTCGACAACAATGTGTCGTATATTTCAGAGATGACAGGCAGCATAACAAACCATTCAATCTTTATACAGTTAAATGTTCCGAAAAAAATTAATCAGTTAGTAATCAATAAATTACTTCACAACGAAAAAATCAATAAACAATTATTTTTATTAAAACATTCACATAACTTTTACTTTATATTTTTGCAAACGCTCATTAACCCAATGTGCAATTAGTTTATGCTGCTTAAGACAGGAACATTACATTCAATCTTTATGTGATGTAATATTTTGAACAAATTAATCAGCTAATAATTAAATAATTTATGCACGTCATAAAAATCATCAAAGAAGTATTTTCATTGAATAATTCAAATTCAAATACTCACTTCATAACATAAAAAAATTTACACAAATAATATAATTGAAAAAAAAAGTATTTCTAACATTAATGAACTTTGATTGTACAAATTATAACCAATATTCAATTACCCGGGTAGAAATTGCCTCTTTATGCCTCAACTAAATATTGGCTCTCACGAGATCGCAGCCAGATTTCCTAGCTGGAAGAATCTAGGCTTTCCCTCTGCTGGCCCTCGACAGGTTATTTTCGTGTGCTACTTGTCTTACTTTATTTATATACTCACTTTTTGGCACTATATTTTGTGATTAAACTAGATAAAAAGCTTTATTCATAAAGAAATATTTAAAAAATAATTTCTATCAATTAATTATTTTCTCGAAGGACCTTGTAAAGCCCTCGACAGGTAAAACGGGTAATACAGCTTTGAGTGCAAAAACAGAACATTAATGTTCTTATGCATAATTATACTTAAATTTGAAAAAAGAAAATTTTCAAAATTAACGAAATGCAAACTTTGAAAATTTTCATTTTTTCTAAAAAAAATTAAAAACATTTGGTGCCTTAAAAATTTGAAAAGAATTTTTCTTAAAGACCGATTTAATTTGAAATCACGTAAGTACTTTTAAAAGCATATATAACAAATCTAACTTCAAAGACCTTTTTTTCCTAATTTCTAAAGTATTGGATGAACGCCGACAAGCATTTATGATACCGCACTCAGCGTGGCATCGTAGCTATGGGGATTAGGGGTTCGACTTATGATATAAGCCTGCGATGCGTGCGTTCGATTCTCGGCGCTTGTGGATATTTTAATATACTGCGTTTGTCTTTAGTTATTAGTAATAAATCTTCTCTAATCAAATTTAACAATAAGTTTAGTTTTAGAATAACATGCGGAGTATAGTTAATAATCGAATGTCAATAAAAATACGAGAAAACAGATGTGTGTTTGTCAGAGGCTACAGAAGGGTGTAAAATCTGTAGTTTAAACTTTTGCAAATAAAATGTATTTTACAATTGGATTAATATTTTCCTTCTTTGAAGCAAAATTTGTGGTAATAGATTATGGCAATGAGCTGGTTAAACATTAATACAACTGCAACCATAGCATCACACTTCAGAATTTAAAGCATGATCAATTTTTTAATAATTTAATAATATTTTATTTGATTCAACAAAATAAGAAACAATAGCATATGCTTTTGAATAATAGTGTGTGAGGGACTATCTAGATTCTATAAAGACCCTATTAATAGGCCATCATTGGGTTGCCTACTGATGACCTCGCTAGCTGTGCGTGACGCTTTCGCTTGCGCCCTCGATAGATTGCCACTTTAGGGCCTTAATAGAAAATAGGAAATCTAGACAGGGCCTCTTAAGAACCAAGTTATAATTTCTACCCGGGCACATTACCTTCAAGTAAATAATCGATTCATTTCTTTAATTAAAAAAATCAAAATTAAATCATTATCTACATCAATGTTGTGAAAAAACTAGTCAATTAACAATTAATTGATCTGTTCATAAATCATAACATAAAAAGCATTAAACAATCATTTTTATTCAAAAATTTAAATAATTCATACTCTACATTTTTTTTAATTTTCACGTTCGTTTTTGTAAATTTGTTTTATTGGTAACTTTTCATACTTATTTGAAAAAAACAATCAAAACATTTGAAAAATCGAATCCAAATACTCATGTCACTATATCAGAATCATTTGCAAAATTATGTAATTGAAATAACATAATTGTAAATATAAATTAACTTTCAATAAGCAAATTATATTAAATATTCCATTGTATAACCTATAAGTAAATAATTATATGATGTTACTTAAATTTAAAAAAACTAAGTTAAGCTTTATTCACTTCAATTAGGCTCGTAGCCAGAAATTTGGTTCGAGGGGGGGGGGGCAAAACGTAGTTATAGTTTAGATTTTTTCACATCTATAGGAAGATGTTAGGATTCGCGGAATTTCGGGGGGGGGGGGGGCTACGGCTGACGACGGCCCTGACTTCAATATACAGAAAAAGTTATTCAGCTAATAATCAATTGGCCATTTTACAAAATTTTTGATTTAACCATAAACTTTTAATCTCAATTATTAATAACCTTTGCAACGAATTCAAACTATTGTGAAGAAAATGTAAAGAAAATTATCAACTGATAATGAATTAAACGGTTCACAACATAAAAAGCCTCGAACTATTTTTTTCATTGAAATAATAAATTTATTTTTTCTTCATATATATTTTAAACTTATACTTCCTTACTGAAAACTTTAGTGATTAATACCATTCAATACTTATTTTTGTAAACAATAAAACACATGTACTAAATTGAATTCGGAAATTGAAATTCAATTAATTGGAAATTGAATTTATATACTCATTTCAAAACATCATTAACTTTTCGAAAAACTATATAATTGTAATAGAAATAGGTTAAATATGAATAAGCTATTATTATAAGGCCTGTGCCCAATAAATGTAAATGAATTCAAACCTTATGCAATGTAATATTGTAAAAAATTATTGAAATAATAATAATAAGTAATTAATCTGTTCATAACATATAAGACATTAAAGAATTATTTTTATATTGAAACATTCAAATAATTTTTACTGGTTATTTTTCTGAAAATGTGGATTATTGATAACCTTTTAAACTATATTCCAGAAAAAAGTAAAACATATATTCGGATCATTTAGAAATCAGCATTCCGATACTCATTTCACAACACAACAAAAATTCACATAAATAATATAAATAAAAAAGATGTATTTTAAACATTACTAAAATATTATTTCATAAATTCTAGCATATATTCAATTACATAACCTTCAAGTAAATAATCCATTAATGAACTTAAATTTAAAAATAAAAATTTCCTTTTTATGTAATTTAACATTGTGCAAAGAATTAATCAACTGAAATAAATAAATGTGTTCATATCATAAAAAGAATTAGAATACAATTTGCATTCAAACATTGAAATCATTTTCCCTTTACATTTTTTTTTTCATTTTAACTTTCATTTCTGAGAATTTGATTGCTTGGCAACTTTTGATACTTATCCGAGAAAAAAATTCAAACATATTTAGCAAAATTGAATTTAAATTCTCATTCCACAACAAAATCATTTAAAAATTATTTAATTGAAATTGTGGTAGTTTTAAATACTGATTAACTTCTATCATACAAATTATATTCAATATTCAATTATATTACCTTTAAGTAAATAATATATATAATTTTTTAATTTGAACTTTTATTTTTGAAAATTTTGTTTAATCATAACCTGTTAAACGAATTCCATAAAATGTGAGTTTTAGTTAACTCAGTTGATAATTAATTAATCAGCTCACAAGATAAGAAGCATTAAACAATTATTTTTATTGAAACATTTACATCATTTATACAATATATTCTCCTTTCAATGCAAAGCAAAATTTGTATACATCTTATCTATTAATTACCTTGTAAACTAATTTAAAAAAAATTAAATTATATGTTCATATTATATATGTTTAAAAATGGGATTCAGACTCTAATTTCACAACATCACATGCATCATAAAAATTCATATGACTGTAATAGAAGTGTTTGAAACAAAGAATAAACTTCTATACTCATGGTAATAGCTAATATTTTATTACATGATTTGAAATTAAATAATCAATGTAGGTTACTTAATTTCAAAAAATTTTAATTCAATCTTTATATAATTTGATATTATGAAGAAAATTAATCAGCTTACAATGAATTAAACGTTTCATAACATAAAAAGCCACATACAATTAATTTCTTTGAAACAAACAAATTATTTTGACTTTATATATATTTTTCAACACATGGATATATAATTAAAAATTTGTCATAAGGACAACCGCAGGATTTCGCCGGGAGCAGGTGCTAATCTGAAAAATTGCACCCGCTTCCAGCAAAATCGCGGTAACATTTCAGCCACAACCACGTCTCACAACCGTGAGATAGGTGGTTACAGTCTGTAAAGGAATCAATACGACGATCCAGCAAAAGCCTCGTGCACCCTAAGAACACGGAGCGACCCAAGGACGACCGCCTTTTACATTTTTTCCGCAAGTGTTCTAGCATATTGTTGACACGCAGGGATGCTTTTTAGGCCATTAGCAATTGAAAGCTTGGCACCTCCAAGAGCGCCGATGATAAGGACGATCAGTTTAACAGAATATTCCGGGTACAATCGTTGCAACTCCCTTATAAGGTCCCGATATCTCTCTTTCTTTTCATTCTCCTTGGCTATGATGTTTTTGTCAGATGGTGCCGAAAATTCGATAACGAACATGGTTCGCTTCTCGAAGTCAAGAAGAACCATGTCAGGCCTCGAGTGAGCAACAGAAACAATTGTCGAGAATATAAAGTTCCAGTATATGCGGCACTTCCTATTCTCGACAATTGACTCAATTTCCCTAGGAGCATTTAGAGGAGCGATATTAAGGTGAATGCCGTAGGAGTGACAGAGATGGTAATAAAGCACTCTTAGTGCCACTTTGAACCGGTTAGTACTGCTTTGAATGTACTAGGCAGCCTGATAAGTCCTGAAATCTCTTCAGGTTAGGGAACAAGTAATAGTCGCTGGGGGCCAGGTCTGGTGAATACGGTGGCTGAGGAACCAATTCGAAGCCGATTTCATGCAATTTTGCTTGTGCAACTAAGCATGAATGAACAGGCGCATTGTCGTGATGATAAAGCGGTTTTTTCTTCCTCAAATGCGGTCGTTTTTCGGCGATTTCGATTTTCTATCGGTCCAATAATGATGAACAGTATGCTCCGGTTATGGTTTTACCTTTTTCAAGATAGTCCACGAATATTATGCCATGTGCATCCCAAAATACGGAGGCCATAACCTT
>NC_046661.1:59794729-59798186 GCF_010883055.1 Belonocnema kinseyi
AAACGCGGCACCCATCGCGCGCAGAGCTTCTTCATGCCCAAAACTGAATGCACGATATTGCCCAAACGTTCCAATGATATGCCTACAGCATTAGCTACCTCTTTCAATTTTACTTTGGGATCATTCAACATCATATCATGGAGTTTTTCGACATTTTCTGGTGTAGTGACCTCTTTTGGGCGCCCAGATCGTTCAGCATCAACTGTGCTCGTACGGCCACAACGAAACTCGGTAAACCACTTATGAATCGTTCCAATCGACGGTGCAGAGTCCGGGTAATACTTACCCAGCTTGGCCTTGGTCTCGGATATCGTTTTCTTGCGAAGATAGTAGTGTTTGATCAAAACTCGAAACTCAGATTTTTCCATATTAAAAAAAAATCGGAGGTTAGTCGCTTCTTAGTATGTGAGCTAATTGCTCGGGGTGTGCATGGCACGCCCTGCCTGTGTCTTGGCATGCAAAAATGAAACCCTCTGTACCAGACTTCAATCCGGGCGATTTAAGGAAAGCAAACGTTAGCTCACAAGACATTGACTGATCCTCCACATTTCTGTGGAAGATACCGTGCATCCTGTTATCGAGGAGCTGTTCACGAAAGTTTTTCTCTTGTGCTTTCTTAATCCGGGCTTTCAGGAATAAGTACTCGAGATAGATAAGATTTGATGCATTTTGCTCACCCCTAATACTGAAGCCAAGTCCGAGTGTTTCAGCAGCCTCCTCCGCTGCTTTGTACAGAAATGCTCCTTTGCCCACTTCTTCGTGATTCCTTATCATTTTAAGAAGAGGGTCTCTTCCATTTGCAACTCTATGTGCTGTACCCAGAATGATCCTGTTATGAAGACATTCAAGACTCAATATTCCGCGACCCCCTTGACGGCGTGAGATGCACAGTCGCGGAATGGAAGACTTAAGATGCATGCTTTTGTTCAAGTGCATGTATCGGGACGGCAAGCATGTTCGTTGCAGATACTTTGTTCCTCGCCGACAGTTCGGAAGACCAAATCTGTCGGATGAGACGTTTGTATCTGCTTTGGAGAGTATCCTTTATAGATGTCACATCCTGAATGCGGCTCTGTGGCACGCCCAGGTATGCATAAGTCTCTCCAGCGCAAAGGTGTTGTATGGCGCTTCTATCAACGAGCTCAGGATCTTGAGAGATGTTATTAAGTTTTCCGCGCTTCAAATAAACCTTGGCGCATTTGTCTAACCCAAATTCCATTCCAATTTCCTTAGTATATCGTTCGACAATCCCCAGAGCTAGATGCAGTTGATCTCCGTTTTTAGCATAGATCTTAAGATCGTCCATGTGAAATACATGAGTGACCTTGTACTTTTGATCTACAGGTTTGCCGCACAAGTACCTGTCGGAATGGCGCAGTGCTAGAGATAGTGGCAATAATGTAAGGCAAAAGAGGAGTGGACTCATGGTGTCGCCCTGAAAGACACCTCTCTGAAACGTGACCTTGTTAGTTGTCACACGATTTTTTCCAGATGAGATAGTAAATCTGGTTTTCCAAAGCGGCATCAATCTCTCTATGCACCCAACTATTTGCGGATGAACCTTTAAGATTTCCAAAAGACAAATGATAAGTCTATGTGATGTCGAATCGAAAGCTTTCCAATCATCAATCCAGGCCATCGATAGGTCACGCTGGTAGAATGCTGCATCTTTGCAGACACATCTATCGATGAGCACATTCTCCCGACATCCGGCTACGCCTTTCTTTGAGCCTCGTTGTTCATACATTTCTTGCCACACAGGTTCAATTGCCCGAATAATCCTATCATTTAGGATAGCTGTGAATATCTTATAAAGTGTATTCAGACAAGTTATTGGCCTGTAGTTCTTCGGGTCAGATAAGTTGCCTATTTTCGGCAGAAGTATTGTGCGCCCTTCCACCAACCACTCTGGAATCGGCTCTTCCAACTTCAAATATGAGGTGAAAATACGGGCCAAATGCTGATGGGTTGAAGAAAACTTCTTCCACCAGAAGGTTTTCATACAATCTGGTCCCGGTGCGGAATAGTTCTTCATTACTCTTAATACTTTTTTTAACTCCTTGGCAGTGATGGGTGGGCATTCTTTATCAGGTGTTATGAGGGCAACACCTAACTCCTTGAAGCTATTTATATTTTCTGAGTCTTCGTCCAGTCTATGCTGAACTTCGTAGACTTCTCTCCAAAATACTTCGACCTCCTCTAGTTTGGGTGGGTGTTCGAAAGTAACTGGAGGGTCTTGGAAGGGTCGAGATGGGTCAGAGAGAAACTGTTGATTTTCTCTGACCCACCTCTTCCTCCGCTCTAGACTTCTCTTAGCGTCAGATAGTATACGTATTCTCTCAACAATATGCTGTCTGATGGTCAGCAGCTTTGACTTGTTAAGTGTGTGTGATAACGGGTCCGGAGTTCGCGCGCGAACTTTCGAACCTTGGCGGTAAAATTCCTGCCAGATGTGATGTAGTCAATCACACATTGAATGCGGGACGCGTACAGTCTTGCCCAGTCTATCTTTATGGCAAGTTGATGCATTCGTCTTTTGGTCTTTTGATCAGCCGTTGGTTTTGTTTTACGGTTCGCATCGGCCAAAGCTCTCGCTGCATTATACACACAATAATTGATAGCCCACAGGTCGGATTCACCGGAAAAATGTCCACGAAGCTCGTCATCCATTTCAGCCAGATCTTTAGGCTTGAGAGATAACTTAGTGTTGATGTTTCTCCGGGTCGTAAAGCATCGCTCTTCATCTATTGGATGCCTGCCCACGGTTGGTCTTAGTGTCGCCTCTCTTTCTTTGTTGCCGGCTTGTTCTAGCTGTGGTAGAGTAGGCGTTCCGCTTAGATAGCCCCTTTTACGGAGTAGTTCAGCATGGTTTCGCAGACGTTGCTGCGAAAAGTGCGATAGCTCCGTGTGTTTCTCGCACCACAGAGCATGCAGCCGTGCCATTTAACCCCGTTCACGGGCCACACTCGCATCGTAGCACTCTAGCAAGTCGTGAATCAGTTGCTCTGTCCACCCAAATGTCGCGAGATGCCGCCGATCCATCGCATTGAATCCATTTTCATTGGCTCTCCCAGCTCTAGATTGGTCGGCATTGTTGGCCGACCCATTGTCGGAAGCCCTGCGCGTTCTGTTGTTTTGAACCGCACTTACTACAACTATGTTTGGTGTTGTCATTGTTGTTCCCACGAGAAGCTAGGGAATGGGCCCCGCATGCAAGGAGAAGGCTGCGTACTCTGAGAGGTCGCCCGGTATCCCAGAGTCACCGTTCTAGACACCTTACCCAGGTGACATTCAGCTCTTGGCACGGTTTTCACACCTGCGCTTGGGGGTGAATTCCTTCGGGACCACCCCTGGACTATTGTTCGCGACTACCTATTTATTTTTATAACCATATTCAGCAGAAACCCTTGGTGCAGGGACCCTCTATCCGCAACCCGAGGACGCGTTCGGTGGCTTT
>NC_046661.1:59798286-59806121 GCF_010883055.1 Belonocnema kinseyi
ATACGTTTTTCGCAACATCATAAACATTCTAAGAAATTACATAATTTTAATAGGCATAGAATAAATATAAATAAGCTGCTATTATAGCACTTATGTCCAATATACAAAGGAAAATTAAAGTTTAAACTTTATGTAATTAAATATTGTAGAAAAATTGATCAGACAATAATTTATTGCTCTGTTAATAACATAAAAAGGATTAAAGAATTATTTGCATTGACTATTTTAAATAGTTTTTAATTTGTATTTTTCTACAAATTTGAACCATTAACAAACTTTCAAAGTATTCCAGAAAAACTAAAAATATTTTTTTATATCATTTCGAAATCAGAATTCGGATACTAATTTCGCAACATAGCAAAAATACACACAAGTAATATAATGTAATAGATGTATTTGAAACATTAATAAAGTTTTTTTATACAAATTATAGCAAATATTCAATTAGAAAATCTGTAAGTAGTTTACATATTTATGTACTTAATTTAAGAATTAAAATGTAACCCTTATGTAAATTAATATTGTGAAAAAATGTATCAAACAATTATTATCATTGAAAACATCAAATTATTTTTATTTTTCATTCTTTTTAATTCAAACCTTCATGTTGTTATACTTGGATTTATTAATAATCTTTTAGAATTGTGATAGGAAATTTCATTTGTGATATATTCAACTAATAATTAATCAATCATTTCCAAACATAAAAAGCATTAAACAATTATTTTAGTTAAAATATTCGGATAATTAGTACGTTATATGTTAAAAAACATTTGATTTTGCTGTTAAAAATTTTAATTAATAATAAACAAAAAGAAATGAAATTGAATCATTCTATTAAATTTTACTTTGTATTGTTGGAAAATGATATAACTGAAATAAAGGTATTTTAAATATAAATAAACCTTAATTATACAAATTATAGCAAATATTCAATTAAACTACATTCAAGTGGACTCTCGATTTATGTGCTTAATATAAAAAAATTAAATCTTTATCTGAAATAATATTGCGAAAAAAATGTGTGAGCTAATACATAATTACCCAGTGGGCACAAAATTTGACGACTTCTTTACGACATCGTCATGACATCTTTACGACATGCTATGTCCATGCCGTTTCGGTGTCTTTACGATATCCTAAACACATCGTCAGATCATACGACTTATTTACGATATCGTAAAGACACCCACCCATCAAATCTCATGAGTGCGCTCAAGCCTAGCCAGCCCACACGGCTCCGACGCCTCTCATTACTCGTATTACCGGTAAAACTGATAAATTAACGCATCATACGAATAAGGTCCCATCTCTAGTAAGCACTAGTGCTGGGACTGACAACGTTCTGACCGTCATTTAACCATCATTTACCAGTCATGTGTTGTAAATGGGTAAATGCGGTAAAACTCAAAATATGAATAAATTACTAGTTAAAAGTAATTAAATACATTTTTTAATCTTTTTTGCATACAATCCGAATCAAAATACATAAATCATTCGGACATAGGAAAATAAGGGACTCTACATAATAATGAAATACATGTTCGATGTGCAACATAACCAACAAATCTCAAGCCTTACGTGGCAAGATTTTGAAAACACGAATGGCTAAGTTGAACTATTTTTAGAACAAAAGTTTTGTATTGAAAGCATAATGAAAAAAAGAGAAAAACATATTCCTTTTAATTGAGTTCGCAATATTTAACAGAAGAGTATTAAGGAATAAAAAAATTGAAGAATTTAAAGGAGGGAACAGCAATTTCTGTGAACTGATTTCATACAAATAATTTCAAACAAATAATTACTAATGGACAATTTGAATATTTTCCATAACTTTTTAAACAATTTTCAATTATTTAAAGAAATATAACTTATCTAAACAATTATTAATTCCCAAATATATTTTTTTAAATCTATTTTCTGGATAGTATGTAATATTTGGTCATGACTTGGAGTATTAAAATTTTTTAAAAACGTCATGTAATTATTTAAACAATTTATTATTTTGTATTTTTCAAATTTATAAAAATTAAGCCAGAAATGTTATTATTATGTTATATATGTTGATTATTTTATCTCAAATTGGGTTCCTATTCTATTTTTTAATGAATAATTACAATAACTCCGAGACATTTCGTCTAATATTTAACAAGTTTCTATTTGCTTGTGGAATTATTATTTGCTCAAGAAGTTTTTCCGATAACCTTAAAAATAATATAAAATAGAATACATTCAATTAGTTTTCTGACTCTATAATGTATAGAAACAACATGTAAACCGGTCTTTAAATGTTTAAACACATACTTTTAAAAAATATTTTTACAATCGTGTGTGCGAAATAAACATAATATTCAATGATTTCGAGTAGTAAATGCTGTAAAAAAGGGCATTTTATCGAACAAACAATTTTGATTCGTTAACCAACCAACTCAATTTGAAGGAAATTTGAAAAAAACAATAATTAATTTATAAACAATTACATTAAGCTTTTCGCAGAATTAGTACTCTTCAAAATCATTGAATATTATGTTTAATTAATAAAATAAGATTTTTAAAATGTTTTCTTGGGAAAAAATAATTGTTTAAAGAAATTCAGTTTGTTCGAAAAATTAAAAAATAGTTAATATATTCTTTCTATACACTATACAGTCAGAAAAGTAATTGTATGTGTTCCATTTTATATTATTTCCCAAAAGTTTTCGAAAGAAAACTGCTTTATGAAATAAAAATTGTATAAACAAATAAGAATTTGTAAAACATCAGAAGAAATGTAACAAAATTATGTGATTATTCAACAAAAAGTAGCATAGAATACTAACTTGAGAAAAAAGTGTACATCTCTGCATCAATTTCTAGATCTTCTGAATTTCCCGTGTGGAAATTGCCCGGTTTAGCCCTGATATAAATAGGTTTCTGGTCGGATACTGACCGGGTTATGTTTGTTTTTTAAAAGCCTATCCGTATGCTGGTCGGAGACTCGCTGGGCAAAATTTATGTCAAAACCCTAGTCGGGGTCTGACTGGGCTCTGGTCGGACAAATCTTATAATCGAATGCTCAGACGGTAGCTGGCTGGGCGCTGATTGGCAATAATAAAATTATTCAACTTTGCTTATAACTTAATTACTTTTTCTGATTTCATTAAGAAATGTATGTGTATACTCGCATGGATGTTCCACGCGTGGAAATATATTGGGTGAATATCTTTTTGACACTACAAATTTTCAGGTTTCATGAGTTAGACTTTGCAAATGTTCAGGAAAAATTTACATTTTATATTAATCTTAAACGTTGTAAAATAGTATAAGCACCTAATAACCAAACCTTACACGAAAGTTAAAAAAAATTTTCATATTAAGAAATTTTCAACATTTACGGATAAATTTCTGAGTTCCATCGTTAAAATTATTAAATGTTCATAAAAAATTACATTTCCTGTCATTGTAAAAAGTTTTAAAATAGGCAACAACGGGAAAAAACAAAATATCACACGAAGAAAAATTGTAATAGATTTAAATTACTTATTTAAAAAGTAGTTTATTGATATTCCTTTTAAAAGTTCGTGCATAACGCCGTATAATAATAAATAATTAGAAAAAGAGAACTTAAAATTTGGTACTTTAACTTTTCTGAACTGTAGCTTATGAGGATGGCTTTTTTAACGGCTTTTTTAATTTTCGGCGAGAAAATTCGAGTCCTCTGGCTTTGACGTTGAATAAGTATGTGAAGAAGAAATGTTAGGTTATTGAAAAAGGTCTCGTTTTAAAGGTGCAAATGTTTTACGTCGATGAGCTGAAAATTAATATTTCAAAAAATTATTTGTAACTTACAGATCTGAAAATTTGATAAAAAGGAAGGAAATTTGATAGCTTTTAAAAACAGTGAACTTTGAAGCATAGTTTTTTATAGAAAAAATAATAGGAAAAATCTGAAAAAATTCATGGTGGTACATTAAACATTTTTGAACAGATTGCGGTTGAAAAATATAAATAATTGTTTTTTTTTTAAATAAATATGTGAGTGCAGTATCTTCACTTCTATAGAAGATAATGTAGTGATTTAAATTGGAATTAGTCAGTTGAACTATCTGTAATAATTTACAATTTGAAGGAAGTATGTGCTTCTTATTGTCTTTGTACAAATTGCGATATTTGAAGTCAGTTTTTTATACAGGAAAGCAAGTGCGGGAGCCAAGCGTGGTGCCGTTTTTTCAGGGGACCGTGCGGATAAAAACCGAGGACGAGCCCCTGAAAAAACGGCACCTCGCTGGGCTCCTGCACTTGCTTTCCTATAGAAAAAACTGACTTCAAATATTGCAATTTGTATGGAGACAACAAGAAGCACATACTTCCTTCAATTTGTAAATTGTTACAGATAGTTCAACTAACTACCTCTAATTTAAATCACTTTATTATCTTCATTAGAACTGAAGATAGTGCACTCGCATATTTATTCACAAAAAAAGAACAATTATTTATATTTTGAAAATTTTTCGACGGCAATCTGTTCATAAATATTTAATGTACCACCATGAATTTTGTTCAGATTTTTCCTATTATTTTTTCTATAAAAAACTATGCTTCAAAGTTCATTGTTTATAAAAGCTATCAAATTTCCTCACTTTTAATCGTATTTTCAGATCTGTAAGTTACAAATAATTTTTCGAATATTATTTTTCGGCTCATTAACGTACAAAATTTGCACCTTTAAACCGAGAGTTTCACGGTCTTTTTGTAACAATCAACCAGAGTTTATCCGAATACTCGGGCCAAAGTTTGACCGACCATCGGGTGCGTCAAGGTGACTTATGTCAATCCGACTGCTGTATTCAGAGTCGTACCGACTGCATTATTGTGGTCGTAAGTCGTAACGACCAATCTGCCACAATTTATCCGCTTCTCGTACGATAGTTGGACCAGAATTGGGCTGACGGTCGGCTTTTCGCTCGCCGCCTACGTCCGTCGCCAACGTCGGTCCGACCATAACAGCTTGAAAACATCTTAGTCGGCCCAACTCTGGTTACCGTAGATCGGTTACGATAGCAGGACTGACTTTGGGCCGATGGTCAAGCTCAGGCATCCGACCGAATTTCGCAACTGTGGACCCCTTTTTTATTTCTGGCCAGAGGGAGGGAAGATTTTTTCTTTTCTTTTTTAGGAGGAAGAAGTTTTTTTTCGTCTTTTTCAGATTGTAATGGGAACATTTTGTGGTGTTTGTCCAAATTTGGTCGTTGGATTCTTGATTTTATTTTCAGGAATTATTCACATTAACTTGATTATTGGACGTTAAATAGGATTTTAAATTTGATTTTAATCTCATTTAAATACCTTAAATTTTAATAGCATATGCTTTTGAATTGATTATATAACTATGCATTTGACCGAGCGCGAAAGAACCGTCTGATGCTTCATACCAATATTTCATTGATTCAGAAGTATTTTTTCTCTCAGTGTAGGTAACCACTTGAGTTTTTCACTCACTCGCTCTTTTCGCAATTAAGAAGTTAACAATTAATAATTCTGCAATCCCTGGCTTGAAAGTAATTATTCAGAATGTTCGGTCTATTCCAATTCCAACTATATGTAATTTGTCCATAAAGTTTGAAAATTTGGGAAGTAAGTAATATCAAATTGAATATTGAGCTACAGTTCCTTCAATTAAATTTTTTCCAATTTTAAATTTTCCTATACAAGTACAGTGAAACCCTTCAATAGCCCTGCTTTCTACAGCTCTTCTGAAAATTGACGCCGCTCCTCAGGTAGATGTAACAGGAGCTGCGCGGGGTCTGCGGTTGTTACTCAGGCCTGCACAAAAAAAAGCGGAGCATGCTATAATGAGTTAGTTCCCACTCACCGTCAGTCCCAAAATCTGCGCTATAGAAGTGTTTCAAAGCAATATATCATTGGAATCGGAAAAATTCGTAGATGCTGATTATGGTATTTTTCAAATCGCTAATTTCAATATAATTTTTTTTTTAATTTCCTTACTTTGACCTGCCTATGGGCAAAAGACCCCTGCTAGAGTAAGTTCACCCAAACTGAGCTCCCTAAACAAATAGAAAAGTAGTAGAAAACACAAAGACCACTGTTCGCCAGTCCCGTAAATCAATCTAAGAAAATTTGAACAATGGTCTGCGCGAATAAAGCCAAAATTGGTCGTTCTGTAGGGTCTTTTCTCGAGGAATAGAGTACAGATGCGCACTAGACGCTTCCGAGAGGTCCACTATAGACGCTCCCTAGATTCACACTATACGATCCCTAGACGCGCCGTGGTAAATGCCCGACTCGTATTATGACCTGCTAAGGTTACCCCCACAATTGCATCCAGCGCGTTATGATCAAATTTTTAAAAAGGTGAACAGTTCCGACGTTTTTAAATAAAAAAATTGTCACATATTACTTTAATTTCAAGATTTGACTGTCATGTACAAACCTGTTAGGTAAGTACTTCTTATACGAGTTGGAGTATATTTATCCCGTAGTTAATTCAGCAGGCTTACAGCCCAAAAATAAAAAAATTTATTTCATTAAAAAATTTTTCTTGCTACTCAATTAAAAGAGTAACAAGAACGTTTAACTTAAAAATGTAGAGGTTATGCTTTACATGATTTACTTTGGTGTTACTAAACTACTATCTCAATCAGTGAATTTTTCACTGGTTCATATTTAGAGAGTAAATTTGTTGTTGAGAACTCATATTTTTTCGTTGAAAGTTTAACTGCTTCTTTGAAAATTGTTAAAAAAGTAAATTATCATTCCGAAAGAAAAGGAACTTTCATGTAAAAAAGAAAAAATGTCAACTTTAATTAGGATAGCCAAATTTTCAGTAAAAAATTTTATTTCCAATTGGAAAAAAATCAACCAAAGTGTAATTTTTCACGACAAAACATTAATTTTTAACCAAAAAGGCGATTTTTCAAGAACCCGGATAGGTTTCTGGTCGGGGATTAACCGGGCTATATTTGTTTTTTAAGATCCTAGCCGTGCGCTGGTCGGAAACTCGCTAGGCAAAATTTATGTCAAAACCCCAGTCGGGGGCTGACTGGGCTCTGATCGGACATAATAAAATAAAATTGTTAAACTTTTTTTATAACTTAATTATTTTTCATGATTTCATCAAGAAATGGATGCGCATAACCGCATGGATTTTGTGACAAAAATTCGATCACACTTTTTTGAAATTCGAACTGTTTTTTTTTTTAATTCTAAGTTCCATCCTTTTGAAAAATTGCAAATGTTCAGAAAAAATTTACATTTTGTATCAATCTTAAACGTTGTAAAATAGTATAAAACACCTAAAAAACAAACCTTACACGAAAGTTTAAAAAAATTTATTATTAAGAAACTGTCAACATTCACGATCAAATGTCTGAGTTCCGTCGTTAAAAATTTTTAATGTTAATTAATGTTAATTTTTAATTTTTAATTTTAATACTACTCCTTTCCCCTGCCGAGTGAGTCACGCCTACCCCGAAAGGGAAATGGCTTAATGGTGTAATAATAATAATAATAATAATGTTTAAAATTACATTTCCTGTCATTGTAAAAAGTTCTCAAGTAATCTACAACCGGAAAAAACAAAATATCACCCAAAGAAAAATTGTAATCGATTTAAATTATTTATTTAAAAAGTATTTTATTAATATTCCTGTTAAAAGTTCGTGTATTTTATATTTACATAACGCCACATAATAATAAATAATTAGAAAAAGAGAACTTAAAATGGCACTTTAACTTTTCTGAACAGTAACTTATGATTATGGCCAAAGATATTAGGTCCTAGATACGGTATGAGATTAGTTGCACCACATACCGGTAGTTAGCGCGGCAGGCAAGTT
>NC_046661.1:59806221-59812018 GCF_010883055.1 Belonocnema kinseyi
TAGGCAGCTATATATTCGATCGCGCCAAATTATAGTGCATTTGAAATCCAAAATGGTAATAATCTAATTTTACTTTATAAGTGAATGGAAAAATAATTTCAATTGAGTAGAAAAGGTCTTGAAGGAATTCAAAAACTCTAAAGACTTTTTGAAATCAAAATTATGCCCGAAATGTAGCAAAGATGTTAGTATAAAATAGTAAATACAAATTTGAATTAAAAAGTTTATTTTTTATTTAAGTCATAATCTTTTTGGTAATTAGTAGAAAAGTGAATTTGAAGATACAGTTAAGTTTAATTTTAATTTAAATAAACTAAAAAAGCTATCTGGTTAAATCAACCAGAATTGTGGTTGAATATGTCCTTACTATTTTTTTCTGGTTAAAGAATTAAAAATTCTGAAAAGAAATTTCCTTATAAAAACTTATAAAAAATTTTTTTTCCTAAATTTCCTTATAGACCTAGACAAATGTCTTCTGAAATGACAAAGGAAATTACGGCTTGCTTCTACAGTTTAGCTAAGGCCATGTTATAAATATGAACCATTTTTTCAAATTGAAATAAGAAGTACCTCAATCTTACAAAATGTTATTTTCCCTGTTCCAGAAATCTAACTTTAAGAAAAATGTAAGTTTGCTTAATTTTTGTTTATTATCATTTATTACTAAAACTTGACATAAAATTGCCATAATTTTCGTCTTTTTGTTGTTTTAATATATGAGCTAATTACATTTTTAAACCGCAACCATGAAAAATAATATAAACCAATGCTATAAATTCACAGAACCAGTTTCCTTAGTTTTTTGTTTAGTTTCCTTTAATTATTTCCTTTATTTCTTTATTTTGTATTTATTGAGAAAAATAAGTTGAAACTTTAAAATGTTCTCCACCGGTCATGTATAGAAAACTATACTTTCCAGCTGGTCGTTTAAGCTTTTCTTTGCATTTGCTTGTTTAACTGTTTGCATATTTAATTCCATAAAAATTTTTGATTTTGCTAAAATAATTATTTTAAATTCTTTCCTTTAATAAAAAACTTGCTTTTTTAAATATTTTCGTAAATAAATTTATTTTCTAATAATTTAAATATTTGATTAACTTTCAGTTTCTTTTATAAAATTTTAAAGGCTTATGCATTATAAATTAATTAACTCATTAACAAAAAAGGTTTTTTAAGAAAAATAACAACGAACATGCAAAAAATCCCACTTTTTTATTTGAAAAAGATATTAACAATGTTTATTTATTGCATAATTAAAAAGAAATTAGGAAGGAATTTCATATTTGAATAAAATTATGAATCGAACCAAAAATTACATGATCTGGCACTTTCTTGTCAGACTTATTTTTTAAAAAAATTGTATACACCTTATCAACGATCTTGATTGAAAACCGAAGTTTAATTCCGCTCTATTGTATTATTCACAACTTTCTTCTAACTGCAATTCATAACACAGTTGACAATTAGACATAATGTAAAAATTACAATGAACATGACAAGTCAAAACTGTCATCTAGGTACTTGAAGTTAAAGTGAATATTTATTTCTGACAATATTAAAACTTCCAATTTAATATTGAGTTTATTAAATTAAAATTGAAGATATGTTAAAATTATTTACGCCTAGCATTATAGTGCGGTGATTATTTCTGCCGTCTTAGAGAAAAAAGTTACTCTTTAAAGTTTGACGTAAGGGTCTTTTTCGCGTTGCAGCGTATACGTAAAGAAGACTCACGTCAAAACGAAGATGGTGAGTTTCTTCACGCAAACAGCAGATTTGGCTTAACCCATTTTTCCCTCTCGATGGATTGTTCACTTTGGCACGCGGGGTATTTCTTAAATTAATTTTTTGACGTAAAAAAAAGTCGTGTCTACTAAAATGTAATATTTTTTCTCGATGACTCAAATTAAACAAAAAGTTTTGAAAGTGTAAAATTAAAAATCTAAAGCATTGAACAAATTCTGAATTTAAAAATCAAATCCTAAACAATTAAAAATTTTAACATTGAAATTTAATTTGGTTTTAAATATAAGGGTTTAATATCGCAAAATTGACAACTATAAGCCTTTTAACTTGATTAGGCTTAAATTAATGGCCTTCAAAATCTGATAATACTCAAATACAAACATTTAGAATTCTGTATTTTAATTTTCAATTTATCAACTCTATGAAAAAATGTCAAATAATACAATTCTTGAAATTTCTGTTTATAAAATTACTCAATTTGAATATTTTAAATTGAAAATATATTAAAACCTTTCAATTTAAAATTCCTCTCCTTATAAAAAGTTTTCGATTTCAAAGGCTTAACATTAATTCCAATTTTTCACGAGGTTTGACATCGAATAATCTGCTTATTGCAGCTTTTAAATTATTTATATCCTAAAGCTGAAAAAATGTATTGCCGAACCATAAGTGATTTCATTTAAAACGTTTAAAATTAAATAATTTGAATTGACAGGTTATACTCGAAGAATATTCGAAATTTTACAAATACTGAAATTTTGAATTTATAAACTAGTTTCTTTTAATAATTAATATTTTATTCTTACGCGTTTAAAAGAAAATAATTACACTATAATTTTAATTGTTTTCATTTCAAATTTCTCTCATTTGAAACCTTTTAATTTCAAAGACTTTGAAGTTATAATCCAATTTTCGAAACTGAATAATTTTGAATGGAATAATTATTTAATTACTAACATACTTCTAATTTGAAATAAAATTGTGGGATAGTAAAGTATTTACATGCAAAACAGTTATGCTGAAGTTTAAACGCTTCCTTTTAAATTTTGACATTGTCGACTTCTGAAAAGTTTCAAACCAAAAAATTTAAAAATATGAGTCCTAATTACTTTCCTGAGTTTTTTTGTTAAATTTAACTAATTATTATAAAAATAAGGGAATTTTTTTTATTTCTCCAGCTTATTTGAATGCTCTCCATTGTTGAAGCCAAGAAACAAACCACATATATCTGTATTCAATTCAATCAAATTTAAAATTTAACGACAGTTTCATTTTTATTGAACTAAATTGTACTTAAATTTAACACCATTTAACACCATTCAACATCTACAATTTTAACTGAAATTCACTTAAGTTCAACTAAATTTTACTTAGATTTTGAATTTAACTAACATGTATTCACTTTTTGAAATGATCTAAATTGTATTCAATCGTTAAATTTAGTTTTACAAAATAATTTTTAAAATTGCACTATAATAAATCTTAAAGTACGAATAGAATTGTTTTAAAACTTATTTACTTAGTATCTAGAAAATTTCTCTTTGAAGAGAAACCAGACGAGAAATTAATTTAACTAAACTTTATTTAATTCTTAAATTCACCGAAATTTTATTTGATTTGGAATTTAAATAAATTTTATTTAATTTTTTAATTTATCTTAATTTCATTTAAATTTTAAGTTTATTTTTTTAAAATAATTTCAGAAATTTAACTAAAATTCTAAAGTACGAAAAGAATTTTTTTACATTTATTTATTGTCTCGAAAATTTAAAATAGTATATTTTTAGGCTCTCTTTAATTTGAATATAATTAGGTAATTCAGTGTTCATATCATTTTTAGCGTACAGGCCGTACAGAGCCAACCAACCGACTCAACTATAGCAAATATTGCTATAGTGGTGGCGAAGGCAAACGCGAGAACGAGAAACAGAAAATCACGTTCCGTTTCGAATTCAACAACTTTCGGTGTGCGCCCCGACCCCACCTCACCCGCTGACGTGCTCGGTGGAGGCGGTTGCCATAGAAACGGTGAAAAGTTGAAGAGGGCAGTACCTCGATATAGTCGAAAATGTAGTCATATATATATATATCGGGCGTCCCCACCACTGACCATTCTCTTTTCTAGGACCTAATATCTTTGTTATGGCTTTTTCAACGAATTTCAACTTGTCGGTTTAGCGCAGTGGTTAGCATTTCTGACTGCTAGGCGTTAAATTTAAGTATAGATATGTAGGTTCGATACCCCGTAGCGTTAGAAATTTTATTTGTAATATAATGTTTGAAAATCAAATATATGTATTTACTTTAAATAGGACTATTAATATTTAAAGTCAAAATACTCGCAATCATTTAATATTTATTTTTTCAAATACCTTTTTTGTCTCTCAACGACAATGTGAAAATAGTGAATGTTATCTTTGTTCTGGGCGTGTGAAATTTCATATATTAATATACTCCAATTCTACAGTAAAAAAGAATCAAATTTATTCTCTAATTCAGTGACTGATGCTCTTCATACAATTGAAACCCGAATCATTTAAATCTAATAAAGCACCAATTGATCTTGTGCGGGCTACGGTCGGGCTCCCCGGCCAGCTCCCGGTCATGCTATTCGGCCATGGTCGAATTGGCCTCGACTTAAATTTCTACCTGGGTTAAACAATTATTAATTATTTAAATAATCACATAATGTTTCTTAACCCCTAAAACCACAAGGCTTTTTTGCACCACTTAACACAAGGGGGGGGGGGGTCAAGTCGACCCAGCGCTTAAAAAAATCGAAAACATGTTTCTAAAAATCTGAAAATATTCATGGTTTTAGTTTGAACCTTCTACTTGACGGTACAATTTCGCTATGTGTTTCTAAAAAGTAATTGATGATATATTTAACAATAAACAAATAAACTCATAGAAGAAAATTGTTTTTTTTTTTCAAAAATTCATAACTCAGAGACATATTAATAAAATCGAACGTTCCAAAAAGGAAAATAAAGGGGAAGAGTGTTCCTTTCAATGAAAAAATGTTGCAAGAAATTTTCATTGAATTAAAAGCCCTAATTTTTAACATGAACATTTTCTATGCAAAACCATTTATTTAGTAACAAAAAAATATTCTTTTAAATTAAATATGTACACAGAGGACCATGATTTTTCTTATTAAAATAATATAGAGTGAAATCGTAAAGTAAATGCTCCTGTTATTGTTCTTACTCCTATTATCGTGCTAACTTGACTGAAATGTAATAAATAATGAATTTTTATACTTTGACTTATAAGTAGTAATAAGTGCATTCACCTTACTCTCGCTAGTACAGAAAAAAAAAGAAAAACAGTAAAAATACACCAAGTGTGGTCTAACGAAATGTAAACATAAACCACAGGGGAGGGGGGGGGGGTCAAATTGACCGAACTGCACTTTGACTGAACCCTATTGCTGACTAAAGGATACTAGCGAGTCGAAACTGTGCGTGAGGCTTCTATCCTTGAGTACAATTTTTTAGGTGTGGGTAAGAACCGGTCTCCTTGCTTGGTTCGAAAATGTCGCCGATTTGAAATTTCGGCCTAGGTCAAATTGACCCCCCCTCCCCCAACCTGTGGTTAACGGGTTAAATTAATTTACTTCTCCAAGCAATGACTAATATAATATTTCATTCAGAAAATACATTTTTTTACATTTTTTGAGAAAAAATAAATGTTCAAATAAGTTACATTTATTCAAATAATTACAAATTACTTTTAAAGTCATAGGGGGCAATTTAAAATGTACATTATTAATTATTTATATTTAAAAATGGCAGAAATTGCTGAAAATTAACAGTAATACATGAAAATGTAGTTTGTTTTATATTTGGGTCATATGTGTGGCCCTGCGTGGGGAGGGAGGAGTGAGGATGAGTTAGAAATAAAAGTTGTTATTACGGTTTTATTTCGTGGACACACCTCTTCAATCCTTAAAAAAGTTGGCATGTTTCGATAAGACGCAGAAGTGTGGATTTTTTCTCCGGAAATGAAAACTTTTTTGAGAGGGGCGAGGGTGACCCTGTCTGTAAAT
>NC_046661.1:59812118-59814023 GCF_010883055.1 Belonocnema kinseyi
ATATATATATATATATATATATATATACTAGGGTGGCACCGTTTGGCGGGTGGGAGGGGGTAAGCAGAATTTCCGTGCTGTAAGTTTTTTAAAATTTTGGATTTTTACTATACAGATGCAGCCTGATCGTGTTGGAAAAAAATTTTCACAAAGATTGACTCAAAATATTGATTTTTTATTCAACTCTCCTATGCAATTTAATGAGAAATTCTAAACATTATATAAATCATCCGATGCATTTAAATTTTACCTTGTATAATGTACGTTATGTGATATAAATAAAAGAGCTACACGACGGTAATTAATTTTTTAGCCTATAAAGGCAGCAAATTTCTTTTCACCTACAGGGCCGAAATATATACCTAAATCCGCCACTGATATTATTTTTGTATTAGTTGTTATCATATAATCCCTATAATATTCTAATAGAAGAAATATAAAATAATAAAAATTTCATTAAATAATAAAATATATTACTACCTCGTCTGACAGGTAATAAGCTATAAGTATATTCGACCCGCAAATCTGCTTTTACACATTTGCATGTGTTTTTCATGAAATTACACTACAATGGTGCAATATTATTTTTCATCATATTTGGGAAATAATGAAAGTTTTAATGTTTTTTTTTTAATTCAAATAGCATTCCTTTAGAATTGTTACAGCTTAATAATACAGACCGCCTGATCTGCCTCAGTTTTGAGGTGATGATTTCGTATTTTCACTTTATTGGTGAAATTTAAAATTTTGAAAACACAAATATTTCTTTAATAATACTTTTATGGACATGAGACTTAATTTGCAATATGGATTGTCATTCAAAAAATGATAATTTGTTTAAAATATTAGTATTACCAGATTTACCAGTTTGACTCGTCATTACTGGTATTACCGGTGAAACTGGTAAATTTACACGTCATACCGGTGAGGTCCCATCTCTAGTAAGCACCATTAATGGCTAAAATGTCTAGTGATTTGACACATTACGCAATGCAATTCTAAAATCATGGGGCGCCACCCTTACTATTCCTTCGTGCTTCGAACAGACTTGGAACTACGGATCACGGAGTAATAATAAGGAAACCGATCATGCTGTTCAAAGCGCCTCGAGTTTTGAGTGCGGTAACTGTACATTTACTGCCAGACTTAGGCGTTTAAACCGAATGCTCACAAGGAGGGAGACATGCGCACTGCGATTTGCTATCTCCTTTTCTCTCGCAAGAAATGTGCGAACGAGTGCCATGTTGAATGACAACTAAATACTGAGGTTATGTTCCTGTAAATATTGTCAATTGAGTTTGTCAATAAACATGCTTATTTATTTTTGTGTTTTTGTTCCGAATTAAGTTGACAAATTGTGACCTGAAAAGTATGGGTAAGTAATACAGATTTAATTGTAATTATTAAATGATATAAAATGCACAGATTGAATAATGTGACAGTATATTAAGTAATATGTTATTGTGGTTGTCTAGCACTAGCACTCACTCGCACACTTCTCGCGGGAGAAAAGGGGATAGCAAATCACAGTGCGCATGTCCTCTTCCTTGAGAGCATTGTGTTTAAACGCAATAAATGTAGAGTTACCGCAGGCAGACAGTGATGCCAGATTTGAAACGAGACGTGGTCCAATACTATGACACGTCTATGTCCGTGTAACTATGGTAGGAGACGATATAAATACCTGCGTTGCACGCGCAACCCATTTCTCCTCTTCTGAATTTGAAAATTCGAAGGTGCACGATTGCCGGTCGGAACACTTCGGCGGTTCTATTTATACCTCTATCTGCTTTGAAATACAAAGAAGAGATTGAGATTTTAATATTTTCAGATTTCGATGCTGGCGATTCTCATGATTTGAATTCTTATCGCGCCTCTTTATATGCGTATATTTTGAGGTTATGT
>NC_046661.1:59814123-59826514 GCF_010883055.1 Belonocnema kinseyi
TAAATATTAATACTATTATATATATTAATATATTATTAATTATAACATTATAATTATGTTATATTATCATAGTCTTCTTTAAATCTTGATCCGCATTTGAAAGAAATTAAAGAAATTGGTGATTTTGTAATTCATCTAGTTTGGATAAAACCTCAATTATTTGATTGAAAAATTAATTATTTTGTCAAAAATGTAACCATTTTGTAAAAAAGGCCTCTTTTCTATCAAAAGTTCAACTACTTTGTTAAAATTTTTATTTCTTTTATTTGAAGGTTCATCTCTTTCGTTGAAAATACATTTTTGAAACTGACATTTAGTCTATACCATTTTTGGTTAAAAAATCATGTATTTTGTTAACAATTCGTCTTTCTTTGTAAAAATTAAATTGCTTCATGCAAAAATTTATACTTTTTGATTAAAAATTACATTTTTCGGTTGAATTATCAACTGTCCATATTTTTTGGTTGCAAAGTCGTTTTATTGTAAATGCAACTATATTGTTAAAAATTAAAATCATAATTTTTGGGTGGCAAATTCGATTATTCACTTAAAGTTGAACTACTTAGTAAAAAAATTAATTTTTTCTTATTAAAGATTCATAATTATAGTTGAAAATTGAACTATTTGCCTTTAAATTAGGTTAAAAATTCAGCTTTTTTGTACATAATACTCTTTTTGACTTTAAAATAAAAAAATTTATTAAAACTAAATTGACCTTTTTTATTAGAAATTTAATCTTTTTGGTAGAAAATGTTTCATTTTTAGTCAAAAATGCAATTGTTTGGTTAAAATATGAACTGTACATCTTCTTAGGTTTAAAAGTCAATTATTTCACTAAGAGTTGAACTACTTTGTAAAAAAAATACGTTTTTTTGACAAGGTTTTATAATTATGGTTGAAAATTTAACTATCTGATTGAAAGTTTAACTCTTTGTTTGAAAACTCATATTTTTCGCTTAAGAAATTCAACTTTTTGTAGATAATTTGTCTTTTTGACTGTAAAATTAAATAATTTCGTTGAAAATTCATGTATTTTGTTTAAAATTTGTCTTTTTTTGTAGATCATTAATTTTTGTTGAAAATTCGTTTTTTTTCCTTGTTCAATTCAATTTTTTATCACAGCTTTTTATCTGGAAATTGAATTATTCCATTTTTGGTTGAACTTTATCCTGTAAATTGTATTAGTTAAAACACCAATTATTTGTTAGAAAATTAATTTATTTGTTTTCGATTATGACTTCAAATATTATTTCAGTCTAAAAATTTTTTATCTTTAACCCATTCGATTTGAAATTTTTTAACTAAAAAAAGAAAATTTCGTTAATTATTAGCAATATTTGACCGTTCATTTAAAAAAATCCATTGCAAACAACTGTTAAAAACTATACAAATTTGAACAGAATGATGCGAAACAGAAAGCCTTGAATTGCTAAATTTGTAATGAGCTAAATTTTAAGTTTAAACGCTACAATTTTAATTTAAAAAAAGATTCAGAATTAATTTAAAACTTGAAATTATTTCCAATAATTTGAAACACGATTTAGACTTTTGCAGATTAAAAAAAAAAGCTTTTTGAGAATTTTACAGTATTTAAAAAGAATAACAAAAATTGTTGTCATAGCTAAGAACATTGAAAATGACTTTTTATTTTGACAAATAAATTTTAAGTGAGTATTTGAAAACATTTTAAAAATTAAAAAAAAAAAATTATCCGAAAGATTTTAAGGAAATTTTTTTATTTTGCAGTTTTTTTAATTTTAGGAAAAAATCTAATTAACAAAATATATAAATTTTCAACCCAAAAGTTTACTTTTTAACAAATTAAATTATTTTTCTATCAAATAATTGGTGTTTTAAGTAATGCAATGTACAGGATAAAGTTTCAACCAAAAATTGAATATTTCAATTTCCAGATAAAAACGATTAATTTTTAATCAATCCTAGAATAGTTACATTTTCAGATAAAAAACATTTTTTAGTTGAAAAAATGAATTTTCAATAAAGTTGTTAAATTCTCAACCAATAACATGAATTTTCGACCAAGAAAATTAATGATCTACAAAAAAGACAAATTTTAAACAAAATACATGAATTTTCAACAAAATTATTTAATTTTAAACTCAAAAAAACGAATTATCTAAAAAAAGTTGATTATTTTCAGCGAAAAATATGAGTTTTCAATCAACGAGGTAAACTTTCAACCAAATAGGTAAATTTTTAACCATAATTATAAAACCTTGTTGAAAAAAACAGTATTTTTTTTAACAAAGTAATTCAACTCTTAGGGAAATAATCGACTTTTAAGCCCAACAAGATGTACAGTTCATATTTTAACCAAACAATTGCATTTTTGACCAAAAATGATACATTTTCAGCCAAAAAGATTTAATTTCTACCAAACAAGGTCAATTTCCAACAAAATATATGAACTTTCAACAAAATTATTTAATTTTAAAGTCAAAACGAGTATCATCTACAGAAAAGTTGAATTTTTAACCCAAAAATATGATTTTTCAACCAAAATTTTAACTGTCGACCAAATAGTTTAACTTTCTATCAAATTGTAGACTTTTAACGCTCAAAGATGCAATTTTAACAAAAAAGTAAAATTTTTAACAAAAAATTTAATTTGAAGGCAAACAGTTGAATTTTCAACTATAATTATGAATCCTGAATAAGAAAAAATTAATTTTTTTACTAAGTATCAAAAGCTCAACTACTTTGTTAAAGTTTATTTATTTTTTTATTCGAAGGCTCATCTCTTTCGTTGAAAATTTAAATATTTTGATGAAAATATGTTTTATGTGTGGCAGAAAATACATGTTTGAAACTTACAATTAATCTACACGATTTTTGGTTAAGAAATCATATATTTTGTTTAAAATTCGTCTTACTTTGTAGAAATTAAATTGTTTTATGGAAAATTAACACTTTTTGATTAAAAATTAAATTTTTCGGTGGAAATATAAACTGTCATTATTTTTTGGCTGCAAAGTAGTTTTGTAGTAAATGCAACTGTATTGTTAAAAATTAAAATCATAATTTTTGGGTGGAAAATTCGATCAATCACTTACAGTTGAAGTACTTAGTAAAAAAATTAATTTTTTGATATTAAGAATTCATAATTATAGTTGAAAATCCAACTATTTGCCTTCAAATTAAATTTTTTGTTAAAAATTTTACTTTTTTGTTAAAATTGCTTCTTTGAGCGTTAAAAGTCTACAATTTGATAGTAACTTAAACTATTTGGTCGACAATTAAAATTTTGGTTGAAAAATCATATTTTGGGTTAAAAATTCAGCTTTTTTGTAGATGATACTCTTTTTGACATTAAAATTAAATAATTTTGTTGAAAATTAAACTTGTTTGGTAGAAATTTAATCGTTTTGGTTGAAAATGTATCTTCTTTGGTCAAAAATGCAATTGTTTGGTTGAAATATGAACTGTACATCTTCTTGCGCTTAAAAGTCGATTATTTTACTGAGAGTTGAATTACTTTGTTAAAAAAAAATACTGTTTTTTTTCAACAAGGTTTTATAATTATGGTTAAAAATTTAACTATTTGGTTGAATGTTTAACTCTTTGATTGAAAACTCATATTTTTCGCTGAAAATAATCAACTTTTTGTAGATAATTCGTTTTTTTGAGTTTAAAATTAAATAATTTTGTTGAAAATTCATGTATTTTGTTTGAAATTTGTCTTTTTTTGTAGATCATTAATCTTCTTGGTCGAAAATTCATGTTATAGGTTGAGAATTTAACAAGTTTATTGAAAATTCATTTTTTCGATTAAAAATTAATCGTTTTTATCTGGAAATTGAACTATTCAATTTTTGGTTGATACTTTATCCAGTACATTGCATTACTTAAAACACCAATTATTTCATAGAAAAATAATTTAATTTGTCAAAAAGTAAACTTTTGGGTTGAAAATTGATATATTTTGTTGATTAGATTTTTCCTAAAATTAAAAAAACTGCAAAATAAAAAAATTTCCTTAATATCTTTCGGATTCTTTTTTTTTAATTTTTAAAATGTTTTCAAATACTCACTTAAAGTTTATTTGTTAAAATAAAAAATCATTTTCAATGTTCTTAGCAATGACAACAATTTTTGTTATTCTTTTTAAATACTGTACAATTCTCAAAAAGCTTTTTTTTTAATCTGCAAAAGTCTAAATGGTGTTTCAAATTATTTGAAATAATTTCAAGTTTTAAATTAATTCTGAATCTTTTTTCAAACAAAATTGTAGCGTTTAAACTTCAAATTTAGCTCATTACAAATTTAACAATTTAAGGCTTTCTGTTTCGAACCATTCTGTTCAAATTTGTATAGTTTTTAACAGTTGTTTGTAATGGATTTTTTTAAATGAACGGTCAAATATTGCTGATAATTAACGAAATTTTCTTTTTTTAGTTAAAAAATTTCAAATTGAATGGGTTAAAGATAAAGATTTTTTAGACTGAAATATTATTTGAAGTCATAATCGAAAACAAATAAATTAATTTTCTAACAAGTAATTGGTGTTTTAACTAATACAGTTTACAGGATAAAGTTTAACCAAAAATGGAATAGTTCAATTTCCAGATAAAAGCTGTGATAAAAAATTGAATTGAACAAGGGAAAAAACGACTTTTCAACAAAATTGTTAAATTCTCAAGGAAAAGCTGAATATTTGACCAAGCAGATTAATGTTCTATAAACAAAAGATTTTCAAACTTAATCAATATATATGATTAATTTTTAATCAATCCTATAATAGTTACATTTTCAGATAAAGATAAATAATTTTTAACTGAAAAAAATTATTTTCAATAAAGTTGTTGATTTGTCAGCCAATCTGATGAATTTTCGACCAAGAAAATAAATGATCCACAAAAAAAGACAAATTTTAAACAAAATACATGAATTTTCAACGAAATTATTTAATTTTACAGTCAAAAAGATGAATTATCTACAAAAAGTTGAATTTCTTGAGCGAAAAATATGCGTTTTCAAAGAAAGAGTTAAACTTTCAAATAGTTAAATTTTCAATCATAATTACAAAACCTTGTTAAAAGAAACGTATTTTTTTACAAATTAGTTCAACTCTTAGTGAAATAATTGACTTTTAAACCCAAGAAGATGTACAGTTCATATTTTAACCAAACAATTGCATTTTTGACCAAAAATGAAACATTTTCAACCAAAAAGGTTAAATTTCTACTAAAAAAGGTCCATTTAATTTTAATAAATTTTTTAATTCTAAAGTCAAAAAGAGTATTCTGTACAAAAAAATGAATTTTTAACCTCATTTAAAGGCAAATAGTTCAATTTTCAACTACAATTATGAATCTTTAATAAGAAAAAATTAATTTTTTTACTAAGCAGTTCAACTTTAAGTGAATAATCGAATTTGCCACCCAAAAATTATGATTTTAATTTTTAACAATATAGTTGCATTGACAACAAAACGACTTTGCAACCAAAAAATATGCACAGTTGATAATTCAACCGAAAAATGGAATTTTTAATCAAAAAGTATAAATTTTTGCATGAAGCAATTTAATTTCTACAAAGAAAGACGAATTGTTAACAAAATACATGATTTTTTAACCAAAAATGGTATAGACTAAATGTCAGTTTCAAAAATGTATTTTCAACGAAAGAGATGAACCTTCAAATAAAAGAAATAAAAATTTTAACAAAGTAGTTGAACTTTTGATAGAAAAGAGGCCTTTTTTACAAAATAGTTACATTTTTAACAAAATAATTAATTTTTTAATCAAATAATTGAGTTTTTATCCAAACGAGATGAATTCCAAAATCACTAATTTCTTTAATTTCGTTCAAATGCGGATAAATATTTAAAGAAGACTATGATAATATAACATAATCATAATGTTATAATTAATAATATAGAAATATATATTAGTTTAATATTTATATAATTTATATTTTATACTTAAAATAACGTAACCTCAAAATACACGCATATAAAGAGGCGCGCGAAATATTCAAATCATGAGAATCGCAGCCCAGCATCGAAATCTGAAAATATTAAAATCCCAATCTCTTCATTTTATTTCAAAGCAGAAAGAGATATAAACAGAAGCGCCGAAGTGTTCCGACCGGCTATCGTGCACCTTCGAGTTTTCAAATTCAGAAGAGGAGAAATGGGTTGCGCGCGTATCCCAGGCATTTATATCGTCTCCTACCATATTCACACGACATAGACGTGTCATAATATTCAACCACGTCTCGTTTCAGATCTGGGATCACACTCTGAACGTATGCACGGAGATCGGTCTCATTATTACACCGTGATGCGGAAGTCATGAAACATTTCTTTGAAGTTTTGAAACTTTCAAAGTGAAACAATGAAAAGTTTCATGGCCAATGTTTCATTGTTTCATGAAACATTTCGGGAAGGCAGAAAACTTTCTTTTGTGTATGCGCTTATCCGATTAACTTCAAGGACCAGGTTAGGATTTCTTTAATTTTCTTACAGTACAAGTCCGATTACTTGCCGTTCGATACGTGTACATTCCCCTTAAAACGTCATCACAAGTAGGGCACGTACACTCCTTGTGGTTCTCCCACTACGTGTCTCGTCTTGCAATCTATTGTACTATAATTATATTATTTGATATTTGCACAATAATAAGTTTTGAAACAATTTATATCAACGGCTGGGTATATAAACAGTTATTTCAAACAAATTTCAAATTAAACGTTGCCTTATTTTAGGACGTATCTCGGATTTTTTATATTTCTGCCACTGAAGAATATACATACTGCAGAATACTTACATAGGTGCAACTTACGCGTTTTTAAACTGTTCACTAAATCCAAGTAATAGGATTTATTTTCTGGTATCAGAATGGTTTAGTACTGATGAGAAACAAACTCCAATCCGTGGTAGCGGTTATGTGTATATCAACCATTGCCATGGAAACCACACGCACGTAAAACGTTGGCGTTTAAATTCGATGGCAAGTGATGGCGCTTTCATAACTCCACCTGTGAAGGATAACT
The DNA here is from genome assembly GCF_010883055.1 of Belonocnema kinseyi. Taxonomy (NCBI): domain Eukaryota; kingdom Metazoa; phylum Arthropoda; class Insecta; order Hymenoptera; family Cynipidae; genus Belonocnema; species Belonocnema kinseyi. Next base: position 59,821,141 of record NC_046661.1, read on the forward strand.
CTGCGTTGGGGAAAGCTGTTTGATCATTATTTCTCTTTCAATTTTATGGGATTTTTTTCAGGAAGCAATAATAAGCAGACCGAACTATGTATTATACGCAAAACTAGCAGTAAATCTATATATCATCAGAGATGGTCATTGTCAAAGTCATTATCACGGAGTACTAACAAAGTTATTATCTTTGGTAATAACAAGGAGACTGATCTATAGATGGGACCTTACCCGTATGACGGGTAAATTTACAAGTTTTACCGGCAATACCAGTATTGACGGGTCAAGCTGGTAAATCTGGTAAAACTAATATTTTAAACAAATTATCAGTTTTTTAATGTTAATTAATGGTGTGAATCAAGTTTTATGTCCATAAAAGTATAACTGCAGAAAGAATTCTCTTCAAAAAAAAATTTCAAAAATAAAATTAAAATACGGTATTACAACCAAAAAATCTTTAGGCAGATCAGGCGGTGATTTTGAAATAGTGCTTTCTAAGTTTCGATAGGAAATTACTTCAATATTAGTTCAGGATCAATAATAATTCGAATAAGTAACTATGAAATTTTGATAAAAGCCTATTGGTTTACTACATGAAGATATCTTGAAACTTGATCCATATATTAGTTTACCATCATCATAAGTATCATAAGTAACATGCTGATTTTAAGTTGTTAAGACTCTGAAGGAATGCTACTTGAAGTTTAAAAAAAAAATTTTTTCATCATTTCCAAGATATATCAGTATTAAAATTATTTTAAAAAACTACAATATTGAGCTAATTGAATTAACAAAAATCATATTACAGTGCTTGAAAAAAGAAAAGAATGTGTAAAGGCAGATTTGTGGGTTCATGAATATTATTTATAGCTTAATATTACTTGTGAGATAAGGTAGTAATGTATTGTATTATTTGATGAAATTTGTATTATTTCCTAATTATACATTATACAGGGGTATTTTCATATTTTGCGTCTTTAAAGTTGCATTCGGATCGGCCATTCGGTCAAGTCCTTGCAACTTCGGATCAAGTTTATCATAGTTTCCGTAGTTGCGTTCGAAACTTCAAATGGATACAAGTGTCAAAACAATAGAGGTTATGTCACATAGTAAATACAAATAATAAAAGTGTATAATTAATAATGAAATGAGACATGTGTACTGAGAAGTAAACGTCAATTTTTTTCTGTGCCAATAACATTATGAAAAATGTCTGCTGAGTGACAAATGCTATAAAATAGTAATAATATTCTGCGCTTCCAGTGGACGAAGAGTGAATTGTGTTTACCGCTTATTTACGTCATAAGACAAGGTATGTTATGAATAGACAGGATATGTTTTGAATAAAGTGAATGAAATATTACATGCGTAAACTTTAAATTGACGTTACCTATATTTATTTACAGCGATTAGGGCAAACAGGTGAATCTAAACATAATCTCGGAATAATGACAGATCGTTTTGGCATGTTTATTATACTTTCGATTGATTATTCTTTACCAAAGAAATTTTTGGTGGTTTTGTATGTTTATCACTGACAGTGTCGGCAGTAATAATTTAAATAATAATTACTTAGTAACAATTTAACAATCATTACTTATTATTCATTTTAATAAGTTAAACATTATTTCTGAATTTAAAATTTGATTACCATTGTTTTTACACAAATCGACCCTAGGAGAAATACACATCAGGAAATGCAGATAGAATTGGTGCATTTTAATCAACATTCTTGAAAAATCGTTATCTCTGGACCTTATCCCAAAACTGGGGATTGATCAGCCTAAAATTAATGATCTAAGTCATTTGAATGGTATAGGCGTATCAAAAAGATATCTCAAAGCAATCTAACTTGCCCGAATTTCAATTGATACCATTTTTTAGGGATTTTTTTTATTTTAGAAAATGTTTTCTCTGGACTTCGTCTCAAAATTTTGTTTGATCAACCAATAAAATAAATTGCACACTTGTGGTTGATAGAATTGTATCAAACGAAATTTTGAGATGAGGCAAAGTTTTCGATTTATTTAATTCTTTTATAATACTTTTTAACTCAGATTTTAAATTAAAATAACAATTCCTAAAAAATAATTTAAAATATGTAGAAAAAATTGACCGCTAGTTTAAATATTACCTATTTAAAAAAGTGCTCGATACTTTTTTTTTAAATATAAAATACTTCGAAATCAGAAGAAACAAGAATTCTGTAAAGAAACGTTTAGTGTAAAAACTTGCATGTTAAAAGCGATCTCACAGTGGTCGGCTGGAAAATATTTGTATGCTGCCTCCTTGCATTTTCAATTATTTTTGCTTTAATAACGCATAGAATTTTTTTCAATTATCAAGAAAATGTAATAATTGTATTTTGAAGCACTTTTTAAAGCACTACGCGTGCGGCTCGCTTCGCTCGCAAGTTTGAGCGCGCCTAGGGTGCTCGGATATTTATTCTTTGCATTTGGAATGCTTCAAAAAAACTTTATCATAAAGATCTCTTTTAGATGGCAGTATTCACATGCGTCTTCATATTCTGAATTGTCTACTTTATTAAGTATAGTCAAAGATTAAGTTTCTCAAAGCTCTGTAGGCTTTGAGGTACACATTCTCATCGTGACACTCGTGCTACGCGCTCGTTTTCCGACAGACATTTGTAAACCGATTTTGTTGGATTTTTTTTCTCGTAACTTTCGTCATTTTTCCACACATTTTTAAAAATTTTTTTTCAACGTTTTTTTCACGAATAAAACAAAAAGTACGCGTCCTATCAAGAAGTGATTCTTAACGAAGTTGTAGATCTTTTATGGGATAACCATTTTTTTTTCATTCAACTTTTTTCATATCCTACATAGTTTGTCCACCAAATGGAATTTTTTATTTTCCATTATTTTTTGTGCAATCAAAATTTGAAATTTCGATTTTTGAAGAAAATCCAAAAACTGGTTATGATAATCTTGTAGGGCTTTCGAAAAGAAATAATTTTCTTCTCTTGACTTTTTTTCATATCGGCGTTTTTCGGTTGATTAAAAAAATTTTGAAAACGCTATGACTGAGAATTTTCTTTTTATCGAAAAAAGTCATTAGGATAAATTGTTTGTTCTTTTTAATACTATAAATATCCGTACATAGAATTTTCAAATTCAGAAAAAATTGGTCTCAAAAATTTTAAAAATGCGCTCACTTTTTGAATTTTTATCAAAAATAGCTGGTTCACGAACTCGTCCTTTCTTTTAGGACCTAAAAAAAGTATGCCAAAGATGAATTGGATTCGTTCATTTTTTCGAGAGTTATCGTGTTTACGGACGGACGAACGGACAAACAGACAGGCCATCGTAAAAACCTGATTTTCGGATTCAGGGGGTCTCGAAACGTGTAGATCAGTTGAAAAAGTGTGATGTCAAATTTCCGACAATTCTAATACTTTCTCAATCAGAAATGATGAGAATGTAAAAAAATTATGTAAGTATACAGGTTATTGCCAAAATGTTAACCATTTGTAATCCAAGCCATTTTCCATGATAAATGAATTATTCGACTGAAAAACTTAATTTTATTAAGTTTTTATAAATTTACATAATAATAATATCCGCATTAAATTTTATATAATTAATGACATGTAGAAATGAAATTTTATATGATCATTGAATTCATTGACTGAAAAACCTAATTTTGTTACTTTTATTTTAAAAATCCTAAATCTATACTTAATTATTTAAAATAGCAACATTATATGCGCGCTACAGTACGCGGAAAGCATTGCATTGTCAATTAATAACATAAAAATATCAAACGAGATATTAACTATTTGAGATAGCAAGTAAAAATAGAAAATTTAAAATTATTGAATAAATTCCTGCCTAATAAAAGAATTTGTTTTTCATTGAGGAAAAATTAATTCTTTGATTTCGGCTAGCTTACACAGCCACACAAAAAAAAGTGTGCGCATCTGGTAACAAGACACACGTATTCCTATAGATTTTGGGGCGCTGAATTTAAATTTGGTATCAAAAATCACGCAACACGTCATGGTTGAGCCATAACCTCAAAAAATGATGAAAAATCATGCACTGAGGCAAATAAACTTCAAAATAATGCCAGTGATGCAAATTTTCACTTAAAAAACATGTCGACAGCTGTGAAGGATCAACCCTTGCCTGATATCAACTTATTTAACATAACTTTACCCAACAGAACCTGACCTCACCTAACCTGAATTAACAGAAATTTATTTAACTACACGTAAAGCTCTGGAAGCATATTTTCCCAGTAGCAAATGTGTGCTACATCGAATGGGTCAACACGAGCCTAACCTAGAAATAAATCTAAGCTACCCTAACCTAACCAATTGAAAACAGTTTCAAGCTTTTTGAGAATTGTAAAATATTTAAAAAGAATAGAAATAACCCAATAGTTTACTTTTTAACAAAATAAATTAATTTTCTATCAAATAATCTGTGTTTTATACATACAGGATAAAGTTTCAAAAAAAATGGAATAGTTCAATTTCCAGATAAAAACGCTTAATTTTTAATCAATCCTAGAATATTTACATTTTCAGATTAAAATAAATAAATTTTAGCCGAAAAAATAAATTTTCAACAAAGTTGTTAAATGATACATTTTCATCCAAAAAGATTAAATTTCTACCAAACATGGTCAATTCCCAACAAAATACATGAACTATAATTATGAATTCTTAATAAGAAAAAATTTAATTTATTTAACTATTCTGATGAAAATGTATTTTGTGTGTTGTTGAAAATACATTTTTGAAACTGACAATTAATCTATACCATTTTTGGTTAAAAAATCACGTATTTTGTTAAAAATCCGTCTTTCTTTGTAGAAATTAAATTGTTTTATGGAAAATTTATACTTTTTGGTTAAAAATTAAAATTTTCGGTTGAAATATCAACTGTAAATATTTTTTGGTTGCATTTACGATAAAACGACTTTGCAACAAAAAAATATTTACAGTTGATAATTCAACCGAAAAATGTAATTTTTAATCGAAAAGTATAAATTTTCCATAAAAGAATATAATTTCTAGAATGAAAAAAGAATTTTTAACAAAATACATAATTTTTTTCCCAAAAATGGTATAGATTAATTGTCAGTTTCAAAATGTATTTTCAACGAAAGAGATGAACCTTCAAATAAAAAAATAAAAATTTAAACAAAGTAGTTGAACTTCTGATATGAAAGAGGACTTTTTTTACAAAATATTTACATTTTCAACAAAATAATTAATTTTTCAATGAAATAATTGAGTTTTTATCCAAACGAGATGAATTCCAAAATCACCAATTTCTTTAATTTCTTTCAATTTCGGATCAATGTATAAATAACACTATTATAATATAACATAATTATAATATTATCATTTTTA
>NC_046661.1:59826614-59831232 GCF_010883055.1 Belonocnema kinseyi
ACATAACCTCAAAATATACGCATATAAAGAGGCGCGATAAGAATTCAAATCATGAGAATCGCCAGCATCGAAATCTGAAAATATTAAAATCTCAATCTCTTCATTGTATTTTAAAGCAGATAGGGGTATAAATAGAACCGCCGAAGTGTTCCGACCGGCAATCGTGCACCTTCGAGTTTTCAAATTCAGAAGAGCAGAAATGGGTCGCGCGCGCAACTTAGTCATTTGTATCGTCTCCTACTATATTCACATGGACATATCCCTTTGATAGTATTGGACCACGTCTCGTTTCAGATCTGGGATCACTGATTTCGACCATCAGCGAAGAAGCCATTGCTCCTATATGCAGTTAATGGAGAGCTGGAACTGCAGTGAAAACACAATCAATATATTTATAGGTAATTAGTCATTATTATATAATTATTTTTTATACCTTTTTTATTACCTGTTCCATTCCTGAACTGTTTATTTCAAAATTTATGTAGTTTGTCGAAAATTAGGTTTTTTTGGTAGAAAAGTAATCTTGTCCATTGAAAATTCAACTATTTGGTTACAAATTTATGTATTTTGTTGGAATTTTATTTTTCATGTCAAAAACTAAACGTTTTCAGTTAAAATTTAGCTATTTAATTGAAAACTTACTTTTTGTTGAAACTTCATATTATCGGGTTAAAAATGCCACTATTTAGTATAGAAAATTTGTCTTGGAAATTCAACTGTTTTGTAGAAAATTGAACATCTTTATTAAAACTTTCCTTTTTGGAGTAGAAAAATTATGTTTTGAACTGAAAATTAAACTATTTGGACAATTTGATTGAAAAGTCAACTATGTGGTAGAAAATTCTACTTTTTTGTAAGATTAGTGTAAAAAAAAATTTTTTTAATAAAATATTATATTTTAAAAATAAAAATGTACCTTTTCCACATTTGTTAAAAAATTGAACAATTTGTTACGTAAATGAAATATATAGTACAAAATTCAACTTTTGGTAAATGATAAGTTTTTTATTAAAAATAATTTCTTTAATGAAACATCAGTTTTTTCAAATAAAACTTTACGTGTTCCATTTTTGCCTGAAAATTTATTTTTTAATTTATAAATTAAACTATGTGGGTGAAAGCGTATGTAATTTGTTAGGAATTCTTCTTTTTTGGTACAAAATTGATCTTATGAACTTAAAAGTAAACTATGTGATTAAACGTTCATTTATTTTGTTGAAAATTAATTTTTGCAAAAGAAAATTTAGCTGTTCCATTTTTGTTTAAAAATTAATCCTTTTAATTAAAAGATTTAATTATTTGGTTGAAAATTTATGTAGTTTTCGACCAATTTTTTTGTATAAGATTCATAATTTTGGTAGAAAGTCCATGTCTTTCATTCAAAACTAACTTTTTAAATGAGAATTCAACTATTTCACTTTTGTTGAATTGTAATTTTTTATACATTTTTTTTTTTGTAAGAGATGATCCGATTGGACTTTTTTAATGTTATTTTGCAAAGCTTTTTTAATAAACTTTCAGACTATTATAACGATATACTTAAAAAAAGTTTAAAACAATTTTTTTATAAAATAAAAATTGAAATTGATATTTGGAAAAAATAATTTCTATGAAATTTTATTTTTAAAAATAGCCTTGGTTAAACTCTTTGAAATTATGAAGAATAAAAAGTAAGACGGAAAGGTTTTCTTGGTCAAATTTGTACTTTTATTATGAATGAAATAAAAGGTTTGAGAGTGAATATATAACGTAATTTATATATTTCTGCATAGATAATCATCTTAAAAAAGTTAAATATAATTTTAAGGCACATTAGTCCTGACAGTATTTGTTTCCGAGCGCTGTGGAAGTTTAACGTACCCTCGAGCGTATAAAAATCTAAATTTGACCAAGAAAACATTCCCAGCCTACTTTTTATTCTACATGATTTTAAAAAGTATGAAAAAAGCAATAACTTCCATCGACTAGGTTGCAAGTTTGAGGTGGGGGGGGGGGGGGCAGAACTTATATATAATAAGAAAATCCAACTTTGTAGGTAAAAGTTCTTTTTTGTTTTATTGAACAAGCTATTATTATATTCTTGGTTCAGAATTCATTTGAATTGACTGAACATTCTATTTATTGGTTAAAAATTTAACTAATATGGTAAAAATTTATTTTTTAGTTGAAGGTTTATTTCTTTGAATGAAAATTTAATTATTTTGTCGAAAATTCGTTTCATGCTACACGCAGAAAAAAGAACCTTACATTTTACTGAAAACCAAGTTAAATCTACCAATCTTCCTAGTACGTATTTGGACAACATGACAGTTCAGTAAACGTTACAATTATAGGCAAATAAGAATGACTATCAATGATGATTACTAGTACCGATTCTCAAGTGGTGCTGACCTGCGGATCAGTAGATTTTACCGATCCAGTCGCTATTCTTTACAGTCCCTGGATGCTGTAATTACGAATTATCATGTCACTTTAACGAATAATATAAAGAGATCTGAATATGTTATTTCATATAAATATAATAAATGTTATTTCATATAAATATTTTAGGATATACTTATAATTAATCGTTAGTTGTAAGTTATAATGCTTATAATACAATTAAAATTTCGCACGCAATGGGGGGGGGGATTCGAACGCATAAACCTAAGCACGCAAGTCAACAGTCTTAACCACTACATTAGTATACGAGTTGCGATCTGTAAAATGATTTTGAAATGCACTTGTAACTGAGGGTGTTGACCTCGGGAACGACTTCTGAATACGCAACCATGCCATCGCGGCACACAACAAAAGTTCTAGCATTCACATCATATCTATATGTCAGCTGAAACAGTCACGGAACAAAAACACGTCTTGCTCCAAAAAACTCTCAAGTGTACGCTATCTGTGAATAAGTTGTGCCATCCAAAATTGTATTATTTTTATAAAACCCCTTCATTGCAAAGTGGGAATATGGAGTAATGTGGCGATTGTCGCACAAATGTTAAAAAGGAATGTTTTTAAGGTGATGCAATCCATTCATTGCCGATTGCGTCGTGAATTCACCCGATGCTCCGCCCGGATAGGTTGCGTTGTGACTTTAGGGGCGAGTTAAGTAAACCGATCGGATCGATAGCATGTACCGATCTTTCGGTAATGCCCACTGCGCTACTATTGTAATCTCGGTTCAGTGGATTTTACATGTCGTTCAGTATGTAATACGAGGGGATGGATGTTTATTTTACAGAAGGATAACCGTTGAATTAACCTTAATTTCACTGTGACATTTACGAAATGCTAAGTGATTTTTACATTTTCACCCTCTTATTAACAACAGTTTATACTGTTACGGTTACAAGAAACCCTTTACAATTCTTGATTAGTAAATATTACATTTCTTTTATCCGCGTGTACTTCGAAAGTAAACCTTTTACAATGGCAGTTAATCAATTCCATTTTTGGTAAACAATTGATCTACTTTAGGTGAAAATTAATCTATTTGGTTGAAAAATTATCTTTTTTAGTTGAAAGTTTAAAATTTTGATTGAAAATTCGAGTATCTTATATAAAATAAACTTTTATGGTAAAAATGCTACTGCTTTATAGAAAATTCGTCTTTTTTCTTTGAAAATTAAACTTCTTAGTTTGACGGTCATATTTTAGCATTGTTAATTTGACTTTATTGTAGATTTTTTTTTTCGCTTCAAAATAAAGTAATTTCGTAGAAAGTTAACGTAATTTTGTCAAAATTCGTCTGTTTTAGTCGAGAATTGAAGGGGCGGATGCAATAACCACCTTAGCGCTTGAACACACGGAGAATAATTGTCCGCTGAGCAAATTTTCAACATTGTTTAAATTTGAGTGTTGACTATCAATACTTGTAGACTGTTTTATTGTGCATTTTTTTTTAAAACAAACAAATATAATTTTTATTCGTTTATTATTTATTTAAGGAAAAAGAAAATTTTCAACGAAAAAACAAATCAATACTTTTTTGCATTCAACTCGCCAGATCTTTGTCGAGAATTGATATTTTTTCTTGAAATTTTGTTTGTCTTACAAAAATGATGCGCAATAAAATAGTCTATCAGTATTAATGGTCAAAACTCAAATTTGAACAATTTTGAAAATTTCCTCAGCGGACAATAATTTTCCGTGTGTTCGAACGCTAGGGTGGTTATTGCATCTGCCCCTTTAATTCATCTTTTCGGTTGAAAATTCGATGAATTTGTTAATAATTCTTTTTTACTGCTAAAATTTGGTTTATCGAAAAATTGAACTATTCCATGTTTGGTTAATAATTTTTCATGCATATTGGATAAGTTGGAAAATCGTTATTTTCGATAGAGCATTAATTTTCTTGGTTGAAAATTGAAATTTTTGTTGAAAATTGAACTATGTGGTAGAAAAATTAACGTACCTGGTTATAAAGTTGTATTCTGGATAGAAAATGGTCCTTTTTTGTGGACGGTTCTACTTTTTTATTGAAAATCTTGTTAAAAATTTTCCTTTTTTTCTTGAAGCTTCATCTCCTCGGTTGAAAATGTAACTGTTTTGATTAAAATTCGTTTTATGTTTGGTTGAAAATTAATCTTTTAAACTGACAATTATACTATTCTATTTTTCTATAAAATAT
>NC_046661.1:59831332-59832735 GCF_010883055.1 Belonocnema kinseyi
AATAGTTACTTTTTCATCCAAAAATATAAAATTTTAACAAAATGGTTAAACTTTTAAATAAGTAGATAAATTTTCAACCAAAAACTAAAAAATATGATTATTTTAAAACAACAACAGCTGAATTGGATAAAAAAATTCATTTCAAGAAAATTTTTACATTTGTAACCAGAGATACATTTTTAACTAAAATAATGAATCTAAAACGAAGAAACAATTTTAGTCAAGACATAAAAAAAGCATCTAAATTGTTGAACATTTTCAACAAAAAATTTTAAAAAACTGTTCCCTTATAGTTTAAAAATCAAGTAATTGGTTCAAAATTTGTCTTTTTTGTAAAACATTAATCTTATTGGTTAAAAATTAATCTTTTGAACATAGAATTTTTTTATAAAGAAAAAATAGTTTTCTTAAAATTTAATCTAAATCAACCAAAATTCCTGCCTGATCGATTCAAAGACTTGAATTGCAGAATCTGCCTAATGGTAAATGGATTCGATCTCCTTTGAAATAATTTTTATAACAGAAAATGAAACTATGACATTTTTTGTGAAAAAGTAATTTTTTACATTAAAGTGTAATCTTTTTATTTAAAAATTAACTAATTGTGAAAAAATTTATGGATTTTGTTAAAAATTCGTCTTTTTTAGTATAAAATTAATCTTCTTGTTTAACTTGCTGATTTAGGATTCAACCATTTTTCTGACAATTCTTTTTTTTTCAACATTGATTTATTGAAGTGAAAATTTAACTTTCCATTTCTGGTTAAAAACTTATTGATATTTTTAATTGCAATCTGTTTTGATACAGAACTCTGCTTTTTTCTAATTGCATTTCTTTAAGTTGAAAATTATTTATTTAACTAAAAACTAAACTATTTAATTTTTCGTTGAATATTAAGTTCAAATTGAGGCTTCATCTGTTTCGGTTCAAAACGAACCTTTTTGATTGGAAATTCAAACTATTTTATTCAAATTTCTTCTTCTTTAATTTTTATAATGATAAATTCGACTTATATTACTTTTGGTTAAAAAATGATATTTTTTTAGATAAAAATCGTATATTTTTTTGAAAATTTCTAGATTTTGTACAAAATTCGTAATTTTTTGTAGAAACGTAATATTATTGGTTGAAAATTAATATTTTTCATTAAGGATTGGGTTATTTAAAAAAAATCCTTTGCAGTTCGTCAAAAACCAATTTCTTACAAGCATTTTAGATTCTACTATTTTCGGTTGAAAATTGATATTTTAAATTAAAAATTGACCTTTTGTACTTAATAATTAAATTTTTTAATTTTTACTTTTTGGTAGAAAATTAATCCTTTTGGTTTAAAATCGACCTTTTTTCGTTAAAGATTGAACTATTTGGAAATAAATTTATCTGTTTTGATGCAGTATTTAGAA
>NC_046661.1:59832835-59834401 GCF_010883055.1 Belonocnema kinseyi
GTTTTACTAAATTGATTTATCAAAATTGTGATGTAAAAATGCAAAGTTCATTATTTAAAGAATATGATTATCATCAACGTGAGCTACAAAATCGTAGTAAATTCTATTCATCAATATTATATATAAATTAATCTTTAATAAAAAAAAGCTCATTTGGAATAAAATAGTTCATTTTCTACCTAAAAATAAAGAATTAGTTAAAATCCTATTATAAAAGATTAATTACAGTTTCAGATACAGAACTCATTCCTTGATGTCTTGTATTATTTTATACTAATATTTTGTAACATTCATTAAATATGTATAACATAGAAAAGATAGGCTTTTCATTTATTCTTTTTCATAAAAAGATAAATAGGCGCGCGCCGTGGCGCGCGCAAGACTACTAGTATTTATATAATTTATATTGGATACTTGAATTAACGTAACCTCAAAATATACGCATATAAAGAGGCGCGCGAAGAATTCAAATTATGAGATTCGCCAGCATCGAAATCTCGAAATATTAAAATGTAAATAACTTCAGTTTATTTCACAGCAGATAGAGATATAAATAGAACCGGCGAAGTGTTCCCACCGGCAATCGTGCACCTTCGAGTTTTCAAATTCAGAAGAGGAGAAATGGGTTGCGCGCACAACCCAGTCATTTACATCGTCTCCTACTATATTTACACGGACATAGACCTGTTATAGTATTGGACCACGTCTCGTTTCAGATCTGGGATCACTGGTCCCACGACTCTCCGGAGATGAATAACTAACTCCCTTGCTAGGCTAGTGTTCACCGTATGGGCCGCCGAGACTCTTCCAGAGTGCGAGGCGGGAATCGAACCCGCAAGCCGACAGAGTGTACTCAAAGTCTATGCTTTAGGCCCCCACGACCATCGTTCCCCTCTCATAATAACTTTTTTTAGCATGACAACTTTTGAAAATTCTATGTATGGTTTTCCGTAATACTCAGAAACACGAAAAATTTATCTCATTTATCTTAATGGCTCACATTATACTTACAATGTCCTAGGATATATAAAGACGTTCTTAGGATGTCCTTTTGATATCCTGGTGCCCACAGGCAGGTCTTTCGCTTTTTAGCGTGAAAAAATAATCATGTCTCTTATAGGTCTTTTTGGGGCATCTTTAGGACCAGCCCTGCGGACATCTTTGAGACAACTTTAGGCCAGACATAGAACATCGTTGGCTGTCCTAAAGTTGTCTTTATATCGACCCTGGGACTTAGAGGCCAAGGTATAAGAATGTCCCAGGACATTTAAAGACGACCTACGGACGTCTTTAGGGTTTTCCGGTGCCCACTGGATATAGTTGAATTTTCAAATAAAAAAACCTAATAAAAAAATTACTTTGAAAAAAAAATGTTTCAACCAAAAAGATGAATTTTCGACCAAGGGTATTAACAATTCTATTAAAAAATACAAATTTTCAACTTTTTGAACACACAGGATAAAGTTTCAACAAAACATTTCTTTTAGAAATGTATTTAATTTTAAAGCCAAAAAGAGAAATTATCTTCAAAAAAGTTTAATTTGTAACATAGAAAATATGATATAT
>NC_046661.1:59834501-59837266 GCF_010883055.1 Belonocnema kinseyi
CGTTTTATTGTAAATGCAACTATATTTTTAAAAATTAATATCATAATTTTTGGGTGGAAAATTGGATTATTCACTTAAAGTTGAAGTACTTAGTAATAAAATAAAATTTTTCTTATTAAGGATTCATAATTATAGTTGAAAATTCAACTATTTGCCTTTAAATGCACTTTTTTGTTAAAAATGTTACTGTTTTGTAAAAGATGCATCTTTTGGACATTAAAAGTCAACAATTTGATAGAAAGTTAAACTGTTTGGTCGACAATTAAAAGTTTGGTTGAAAAAACATATTTTTGGGTTAAAAATTCAGCTTTTTTGTAGATAATACTCTTTTTAACTTTAAAATAAATTAATATCGTTGAAAGTTCATTTATTTTGTTGGAAATTGACCTTGTTTGGTAGAAATTTAATCTTTTTGGTTAAAAATGTATTATTTAACAACTTTGTTGAACTTTTATTTTTTCGGTTAAAAATGATTTATTTTGAACTGAAAATGTAACTATTCTAGGATTGATTAAAAATTAATCGTTTTTATCTGGAAGTTGAACTATTCCACTTTTGGTTAAACTTTATCCTGTACATTAAAAAAACTGCAAAATAAAAAAATTGCCTTAAAATCGTCTTGATTCTTTTTTTTTTAGTTTTCTAAAATCTTTTCAAATATTCACTTAAAATTAATTTTTCAAAATAAAAAAAACACTTTCCGTTTTCTTAGCAATCACAACAATTAATTTTGAATCCTTTTTTTTATTAAATTTTTAGCGTTCAAACTTAAAATTCAGCTCATTACAAATTTAACAATTCAAAGCTTTCTATTTCAAACCATTCTGTCAAAATTTGTATAGTTTTTAATAGTTGTTTGTAATGGATTGTTTTGAATGAACGGTCAAATATTGCTGATAATTAACGAAATTTTCTTTCTTTAATTAAAAAATTTCAAATTGAATGGGTTAAAAATAAAAATTTTTAAGACTGAAATAATATTTGAAGTCATAATTGAAAATAATTTTATAAACTAATATCTATTAATTCTTTAATTTTCAACGGATTCAGAATCATCTTGTAAAATCAATTATTTTTCAATTTTTAATACCTTAAATTAAATTTAAAACATTTTATTTTTAAATTCTTTCAATTAAAAAAAATCATAATCGAAAGCAAATAAATTAATTTTCTATCAAATAATGGGTGTTTTAACTAATACAATGTACAGGATAAAGTTTCAACCAAAAATGGAATAGTTAAATTTCCAGATAAAAACTATGATAAAAAATTGAATTGAACAAGAAAAAAAACTAATTTTCAACAAAATTGTTAAATTTCCAAGGAAAAAGGTGAATTTTTTACCAAGAAGATTAATGTTCAATCAAAAAAACGATTTTCCAACTCAACCAATATATACGATTAATTTTTAATTAATCCTATAATAGTTACATTTTCAGATAAAGATAAATAATTTTTAACAGAAAAAATTAATTTTCAACATAGTTGTAAAATTGTCAACCAATCAGATGAATTTTCGACGAAGAAAATTAATGATCTACAAAAAAGACAAATTTTAAACAAAATACATGGATTTTCAACGAAATTATTTAATTTTAAAGTCAAAAAGAGTATTATCTACAAAACAGCTGAATTTTTAACGCAATTTAAAGGCAAATAGTTGAGTTTTTAATTATAATTATGAATCCTTAATAAGAAAAAAAATTAAATTTTTAATCAAGCAAAATTTAAAAAAAAACAAATAATATAATTATCAACTAAATTAATTTTCAATGCAAGAACAATATTATAAAAATAATTTAAAATAAAATATAATTTATTTATAACCAGGCAGGTTCTACATATTATTATTTAGCAGAATCTCACAGCGATGAAAATTCTTTTATAGTAAATTATGTAAGACGTTTTTTTAGATCTGAGACAAAAAAGTCGAATTTGGGCATCTATGTGAAGAATAATAAAAAACAGATTAATTTTTCACCCATAAAATAATTTTTAACTAAAAAGATGAAGTTTCAACAAAAAATATCAAATTTTAAACAAAAAAAGATTAATTCAGTTTGTATTTTATAAATTTAATAATTGATAAAAAAATGAAATTTTTTCCAGATTATTTCAAATTTTAATTAAAAAAGATGAAGTTGACACCAAATAGTCGAAGTTTTAACAAAAAAGATGATATTTCAAACACAAAGATTAATTTTCTATTTAAAAAAATTGTTTTAAACAAATAATAGAATTTTGAACTTAATTAATTTTCAATGCAAGAACAATATTATCAAAAGTATTTGAAATAAAATAGAATTATTTGAAATAAAATAGAATTCACTTTAAATCAGGCAGGTTCTACACATTATTTGGCAGAATCTCTCAGCGATAAAATTTTTTTTTTATAGTCAATTATGCAAGACGGCTTTTTTCTCATATAAGACAATAGAAAGTCGAACTTGGACATCGGTGTTAAAAATAAGAAAAAGCAGATTAATTTTGCACGCATAAAATTAATTCTCCAAAAAATACTATTAGTTTTAAAGCAACAATGACATAATGAAAATTTTCCTTAAAGGCATTAATACATAGTTGAAGTCTCAAACAAACAGATGAATTTTTAATCAAGAAGATTAATTTTATGTAAAAAAAGATTTTGAACAAAAACAAAAACAGAATGTGCAACTTAATAGTTTTGTTCTTAATCACAAAGATGAATTTTCAAACGATAAGACTAATTTCCTACCGCAATAACGAATTTTCATCGTAATATGTGG
>NC_046661.1:59837366-59838595 GCF_010883055.1 Belonocnema kinseyi
TTTTTTTAGACTGAAATAATATTTGAAGTCATAATTGAAAATAATTTTATAAACTTATATCTATTAATTCTTTAATTTTGACCGAATTCAGAATCATCTTGTAAAATCAATTATTTTTCAATTTTTAATACCTTAAATTAAATTTAAAAAAACATTTTATTTTAAATTCTTTCAATTAAAAAAAATCATAATCGAAAACAAATAAATTAATTTTCTATGAAAAAATTGATGCTTCAACTAATACAATGTACAGCATAAAGTTTCAACAAAAAATGGAATAGTTCAATTTCCAGATAAAAACTGTAATAAAAAATTGAATTAAGCCAGAAAAAAACAACTAATTTTCAACAAAATTGTTTAATTAGTTGATGAATTTTCGACGAAGAAAATTAATGATCTACAAAAAAGACTATTATATACAAAAAGTTGAATTTTTTAAGCGAAAAATATGAGATTTCAATCAAAGAATTAAACTTTCAACCAAATAGTAAAATTTTCAACCATAATTAAAAAACCTTCTGGAACAACATTATAGTAGTTCAACTCTTAATGAAATAATCGACTTTTAAACCCAAGAAGATGTACAGTTGATATTTCAACCAAACAATGGCATTTTTAACCAAAAATGATACATTTTCAACCAAAAAGATTAAATTTCTAGCAAACAAGGTCAATTTCCAACAAAATACATGAACTTTCAACGTAATTATTTAATTTTAAATTCAAAAAGAGTATTATCTACAAAAAAGCTGAATTTTTAACCAAATTTAAAGGCAAATAGTTGATTTTTCAACTATAGTTATGAATCCTTAATAAGAAAAAATTAATTTTTTTACTAAGTAGTTCAACTTGAAGTGAATAATCGAATTTTCCACCCAAAAATTATGATTTTAATTTTTAAAAATACAGTTGCGATTACAACAAAACGACTTTGCAACCAAAAAATATTTACAGTTGATAATTCAACCGAAAAATGTATTTTTTATTCAAAAAGTATAAATTTTCCATAAAACAATTTAATTTATACAAAGAAAGACGAATTTTTAACAAAATACATGATTTTTTAACCAAAAATGGTATAGTTTAGTTGACAGTTTCAAAAATGTATTTTCAACGAAATAGACGAACCTTTAAAAAAATAAAATAAAAATGTTAACAAAGTAGTTAAACTTTCGATAGAAAAGAGGACTTTTTTTACAAATTAGTTACTATTTCAACAAAATAATTAA
>NC_046661.1:59838695-59839857 GCF_010883055.1 Belonocnema kinseyi
CTTTAAAAAAATAAAATAAAAATGTTAACAAAGTAGTTAAACTTTCGATAGAAAAGAGGACTTTTTTTACAAATTAGTTACTATTTCAACAAAATAATTAATTTTTCAAATAAATAATTGAGTTTTTATACCCAACGAGATGAATTCTAAAAATCGCCAATTTCTTTAATTAATTTCAAATGCGGATCAAGATATAAATAAGACTATTATAATATAACATAATTATAATATTATCATCAATAATATACGTATATATTTATATATATATAATAGTATTAATATTTATATAATTTATATTTTAAACTTGAAATAACGTAACCTCAAAATATACGCATATAAAGAGACGCACGAAGTATTCAAATCATGAGAATTGCCAGCATCGAAATCTGGAAATATTAAAATCTCAATATCTTCACTTTATTTCAAAGCAGATAGAGATATAAATAGAACCATCAAAGTGTTCCGACCGTCAATTGTGCACCTTCGAGTTTTCAAATTCAGAAGAGGAGAAATGGGTTGCGCGCGCAACCCAGTCATTTACATCGTCTCCTACTATATTCACACGGACATAGACCTGTGATAGTATTGGACCACGTCTCGTTGCAGATCTGGGATCACTGCGTGGGACTGGTACCTCTAGAGAAAAAGGTTTTTTCTAAGTACTTAAAGCTGTTGCTCTTGGTGGTTGGGAACCTACCTTAAACTGTAGGTCCCTCTTCCACCACCAAGTAAGTGTGTTATGATAACATTGTAATGCTCCCCGAAAGAAACATTTATTTACTCCTGACTTTTTTTCATGTCATGCGTTGTTTGGCTTAAAATGTTAATTTTCGTTTATTTTTCGAGATTTTGAAAATGCTATAACTCCGACAATTTTGATTTTATTGAAAAAAGTCACATGAATCAATTGTTCGTATTTCAATGTACTATGGACAACCCTAAATAGAATTTCCAAATCTGGAAAAAACATAGTTTCGAAAAAATTGAAAATGTTAGCGAACTCGTTCTTTCTTTTTGGGTGCTGAAAAAGTGTGCCGAAGCAGAATCTAATCTGATCAATCTTTCGAAAATTATCGTGCCTACAGAATACTACAGACAACAGACAGACAAACAACTTCATAAAAATAGTTTTTTCTTATTCTGTTGGATTTTACTCAATCTG
>NC_046661.1:59839957-59873888 GCF_010883055.1 Belonocnema kinseyi
TGATTGAATTTTGAAAAAAAGTGGTCTTAAAAAATTTCAAAATACGAGGTGTGTTCAAAAAATAAGGTGACTTTATGGTTTTCTCAACAAATATTCATTTATTCCTCGATATTTATGTTGTTCCCTTCTAGGTAATCCCCCTCCGATATAATACACTTCTGCCAACGCTTTTTCCAATAATAGAAGCACTTCTGATAATCATTTTGTGGTATAGCCTTGAGTTCTTTCAGCGATGCAGTTTTTATCTTCTCAATTGTTGAAAATCGATGTCCTTTCATGGGTCTCTTCAGTTTTGGGAAAAGAAAAAAGTCATTGGGGGCCAAATCCGGTGAATATCATTATTGACTTCAGTCAACATCTCCTGAGCGATGGTCAAGCGATGGATCTTTTGATCAAAATTAAGCAGTTTTGGAACAAATTTCGCAGACACACGTCTCATGCCCAAAACGTCCGAAAAGATAGCATGGCATGAGCCAACCGATATGCCAACATCTTCAGCAACTTCTCTGATGATAATTCGGCGATTTTCTAACACCACGTCTTCTACTGCTTGAATGTTTTTATCTGTTGTTGACGTGCTGGTACGTCCAGGGCGAGGTTCGTCTTCGACATCCTCTCGGCCTTCTTGGAACAGCTTATACCACTTATACACATTTTTCTTACTCAGAGTAGACTCACCTTATGCAACTGTCAACATTTCAAGAGTTTTAGAGTACTGGATTCCATTTTTCACACAAAATTTAATGCAAACTCTTTGCTCCATTTTTTTTCAAAAGAAGAAAATCGCCGAGCACACCAAACCCTGCTAACCTTTTTTACGCCTCTGCCAGGAAAACAACACGAGCTATATAGTCAAAACTGCGAACATATGATCATGACGAGTGTACCAATACAACAAAACAAAAGATTTAAAACTTGAATGTACGTAGCCCGCGAAAATTGCAAAGTCACCTTACTTTGTTGTACTCCTTTGTACTCCTTATTTGTATCCAAAATGGATGTCTAACGAATTTGAGCTTCATTTCAAGATAGTAAAAGAATATGCCAAAGGAAATTCAATCAGTCAGTTCTTTCGAAAGTTATCGTGCTAACAAAACTCAGGGGTTCTTAAAACGTAAACATTTGACAAAAACAGTGATGGCGACTGTGCGGCCTGGCAACAACGAGCAAGTTGCTCGGAGCAACACTGACGAAAAGTCGTTGTGCGACTAGGATGAGATGCGCAAACTGAAATTCGCCGGCGTGCGCGCGCAGTCCTCAAAAGTACATCATGAAAGAAATTTGATGCTTTTAATTTAGCAAAATTTCCTGATTCAAATCGTCATGTATCCTGTATATTATAGTTTTTCAGGTAATCCTAGTAAGAAACTCATCATTGTCCTAAAAAAGACCACTTTACCGATTTTAGGTTGTGATATTTCATATTTCACACGCGACCTAGTGGAACTCCTGTGCGCATTGTAGTTAAACTTTGAACGGAAATCACATAGGATGTCTTCATGGTGTCTTTATGATGACTTTATGATATCGACATGTGATTTAAAAATTTATGATAAAACAGTTTTTCCACTTTTAGAACAGTTACGGGCTTAGCCTAGAGGATGTTTTTGGTTTCGTTCACATTTTGACAAAAAAAATTAGAGAAATCTTATAGCCAAAATATTTCTAAGTTGAACTTTAAAAAATATATCTTAAAAATTAAATCTCAATCAGTTTTTTGTAATATTTCAGAGCATTTAAGCATTTAAGTCTTCTGAGAGAAAAATATAGAAACACTTTGAATTCGGGTTGATTTCGAATAATGATAATCTTATACAAGACGCTTCAAAGATGTCCTAGGGACATCCTTACGACATTGGCCCCTGAATATCCTTTCAAGACATCCTTAAGACGACGAAATGCCAGACATAGGAGCTTTTAAAGACGTCCTCAAGCCGTACTGATAACCTCTTTAAGATATACTTTATGTGACTGCATTAGAGCATCTTTATTACGACCTCATAAAGTCTTTTTGTAAAAGCCTAAAGACGTCCATAAAAAGACGTCTTTAGGATGACTTTAAGCCAAATGGCCCACTGGGTATATACCATTTTCAATTGAAACTGTATCCTGTATACTGTATAAGTTAAAAATTGTACTGTTATGTAGAAAGCTCATGAATTTTGTTAAAAATTAGTCTTATTGGGTAAATAAAACTGAAAAAAGAAAGAAGAGAAGTGAATTTCTGTTGCGGGTAATTTTCAAGTAGATAAAGTTGAATTTTTTGTCATCGAGACAAAAAAAGTTTCAATAGAGTTGTAACAAGTAAAGTTTACTCTGAAATCGCTGCAAAGATTATATTTTGTTTCTCACTGTGAATCTCCTTTGTTAAAAGTTGAACTTTTTGGTTCAAAGTTCAACTACTTTGTAGAAAATTTGTCTTTTGGGATGGAAAATTCTTCTTCTTTGTTGATAGTTCAACTTTTTTGTGGAGGATCTTGTGTAAAATTGATAATTTTTTATTGAAAATTATCTTTTTTGTTGATGATTGATCTTTTTTGTCGTAAAAATTCACTCTTTTCAAAACATTTGACTTTATACCTTAAAAAAATTCAATTTTATTTAAATAAAAAAAAATTCAATGATTATGATGCTTATTTATTATTTACTTTTTTTCTAGGGAATATTTATGGGACAGCTTAAAAAGCAGAAGAGCAGCTGGCAAGAGAGTTTTTTAAATTTCACGATTGTAGTTGCAGTATTTAAGTTAATTCTGCATTAATATTACTTTTTAGATTAAGGTTGATTATATCGTATCAGTAATATCGTATAACTTCTATATAATGAGTTCTATTTAATAAAAAAAAACTTTCATTTATATCTAAAACATTTATAGAGTTTTTACCCTTTCATCACACAGGGCCACAAGATGAAATTGAGGTGGAGAATCTTTTAGCCTAGTTGACCTTTATGTTTTTGGGGTCACTGATTACGATCCCGGTATCCATATGACCCCATCGCGTCTATATCAAGGTCAAATGAAGGTCAAGCACCTTAATTCGTTTGATGCAATTTTTTCCCCCGGATTCTGAAAGAGCGGAAAATTTTACGTCCGAATACGTCTTGATCGGTTTGTCGAACCGATCTCTGAAGGTCGTTTGGAGATCACCTAGAAGTAAAATCCTTCTATCAATCTCTCAACTGATGTCTTAGCTAGGAACGGGTCTCGAACCAGTGGACCTACACGTTTTTGGGGTCGCTGATCACGATCCAAGTGTCTATATGACCCCATCAAGTCTAGATCAAGGTCAAATGAAGGTCAAACTCCATTATTTGGACGATATAATTTTTATGACACCCCTGATTCTGCCTGTGTGTGTCTATTCGCGTATGAGGGTACTGTGTTCAGACTCGTGTGTATCTGGGCGTTTATGTAGGTGTATGCCTATCTATGCCTATGTGTATACGTATGTGCTGTAAGTGTCTGCAAGTAGATCTGTGTTAACTTACGTGGGCTTACTTACGTGGAAAAAATTGCGGGTGTTGAAACAATTCTAATTCAAAATTTGAGTTCAGATGTTATATAAAGAGATTATCAAGGTTGGAAGAATGGATTCTTTTAATGGAATCGCATAGTAGATTTGTACACGCAATGCAAATGAAAATTTATGTGCGACGTGTTCTTTTGTTCTTAAAAGATCTACGGATGGATTTTCTTTTGTGTACATTTGAATGGAAATGGATCTTTAAATTCATTAAACATCCCATCTTTCGGTAGTTTTCCAACAGACTGTCGGCAATATTGTAATCAGAGTCTTTGTTATTTTCCAAGAATTTTTTAAAAATTTCTTTGAAAACACTCCAAGCTTCTCTCTCATTAGTTGTCATTCTCATTTCGAATTCATCATCATTCATCAGTTCCCTTATTTGGGAGCTATCGAAAACATCTTCATTGACTTTCATTTCAGAAATATTGGGAAATTTCCCAAATATATACATGGAAGCATCGCTCTCCGTTATCCTTATTGCTTTGATAAGCTGTTTAAATAAACCGAGTTTGATATGTAATGGTGGAAGGATGATTTTATGACTAGGAATGAGACTCTCTTGTAGTATGTTCATAGATCCTGGACACTCATAAATGAAAAATGGATACTTTGTGTTTCCGCCTTGTAGACCTAATAAAATACTGGTTATTTTTAAATCTCCAACTAATTGCCACTTGTGACTATCACACTTCAATTTTTCGAGGAAAAAATGGAGGTTATTGTATTCCTCTTTCAAGATCACTGAATGACCATCTGGTATAGGGGCATATATGTTTCCATTGCAAAATAAGACAGCTTTCAAACTCCACACTGATGAATCAATAAATAGTCGCCAGTCACTATCTACATATTGAACAGTTTTATATTTATTTATCAGTTCTTCAACATCATTGCAATAAACCAAACCCTTTGCTTTACAGAAGAATTTCCGGAATGGGCGATCTTGATCACGATAAAAACTCACTCGAGTACCTGGAGCTTCAAAATTCTTCTCTTCTAATCTTGAAGCTACGAGTTCGGCAATTTCTTTCGAAAGCCCTGCGTCTTGAATCAAGTCACTTAGCTCCTCTTGAGTAAAACCATGAGAATTTCCGGGCTGATTATCTTCTGCTTTTTGCGATTCATGTAGCTCGTCATTTGGCTGATCGTCGAAATTCTTCAAATGACATTCTTCTATCTGTGTCATTAGTTTCTGTTTCAAAAGAGACTTCGTCAGTAAAATCTGATGTTCACTTTCAACCTGTTCAATGCTGATTAAAACAGCATGAGTCATAGATTGAACAGATGCATATAATATTGTAGAATTATTCTTTCTATTGTACCCAGATGTATTGGTCAAGCAGAAATAGCAGTCAATCTCATGATCTTTTGGCTCTCGCCAGATCGTAGGAGAAACAAATATCTGTTTCTTCTTTTCCGTGATTCGCAGGGAGCAAGTGACAAACAATGTTTTTGGAGTTCAAAAATTGTCTATTCCACTGGTATCTATATCGAAACATTTTTTATAATGTGCTTCCAATGTATCTGTAAATTGCCTCCCCTGATTCGTGATGACATATTTCCCACAAACAACGCAAAAGTTCTTTAATCGATAATAACATGGGGTTGTTGATGAACTTGCAGCATTAGTCTCTAAAGGGGCCAAGTGTTCCATCAAATTAGAGCTGCGGTCCCATGATGACGACGATTGCGGGCCCGCTTGCTCACCATGACCAATCGCCGATACTGCGTTTCCGAGTTCCTATATCGTACGGCTACTTTTTCTTGTGCCTGCCATGACGGCTTGAACGCCTTCGCCCAGGGACTTCGCCGGTTACCCGTTGCCCACCGTCACCACGTGGAGGTGCCTTGGGAGCAGGTACAAAAATGGTCGATTTACGATGTCCCTTCTTATAGCATATTATGTAAGTAATAAATCTTGGCCTCTGTTCGACTTGGAGAATGACCGTGTTGGTCAAATCTAAGGTCATCCCTTACGGTGAAAATGCTCAGCAGTTGAATGTGACTTCGTAAAATGATATGCCCATGGTCTGAAATTTAAATTCGGTTGAATGTAAACACTCAAGCTTGAAATTAAACATTATCTCATTCAATTTCCCATTTTAGACTCTGAACCGATCATTTCACGAAATCACATCCTCCGGGATCGTGATCAGCGACCCCAAAAACATAAAGATTCACTAGTTCGTGACCCGTTTCTAGCTACGAAATCAGTCGAGAGATTAAAAGACGGATTTGACCTCTAGATGACCTCCAAACGAACTTCTGAGGCCGGTTCGACAAACAGGTCAAGACGTATTCGGACATAAAATTTTCCGTTCTTTCAGAATCCGAGGTCAAAAAAATTACGTCAATTTAATTAAGGTGTTTGACCTTCATTTGACCTTGATCTAGGCGTGATGGGGTCACGTGGACACCGCGATCGTGATCAGCAACCCCAAAAATATAAAGGTCAACTAGGCTGAATGATGCTCCACCTCAATTTTATCTTGTGGCACTGTGTAATCAATTTATAATTTGTTTTATTACAATTATATTTAATACTTTAATAATTTATAATTTATGTAATATTTTTGTATACTATGGAGAATATTTTATACTCAGTATCGGAATTCGTATGAAGTTATACTAATTGCATAGTGCGATGACTGTTATCAATTGATGAATAGATTTTAATCTATAGTAATCATCAGTGAAAAAACTACTAATTCGTAGAAAAGGCGTTAGAATTGAATTCATTAATATTTTTTTATCAATTACATTTTTAAGGATTTTTATACGCATTAGTAATATTTTGATTAACATTTATTATCGGAATGCATACTTCAAATCCATTGATAAAGGACTTTCCACTATTTACATAGTAGAACCTCATGCCAGTTCAGATATAAACAATCAAAAGTTTTTTTAAAGTAATTTAAATATATATATATTTGACTATCATAAATAGTCCTTTTCATCATCTTAGATTTTCAAATCGATTCTTTGCGATAACCGAATTTTCCTTCCTAATACATATCTATATTGACACTTTGAAATAATTAACTCGACCTTTTAAAATGATCGAATCGCCCATCCGAAATGACTACGTCAAGTGCCTAAGTTCATCGAATCGACCATCAAATACGACCAAGTCGAATGTCTGAGAACATCAGATCGACCATCCGAGATTTTCAAACCGATCCTTTACAATGATCGGGTCAGCCAGCTTCAGTTTCATTTTTTTATTTTAATTTCATAGTGACAATTTTCAATTGAAAACTCTGCAATCATAGACAATCATAATTTTTGTATCTTTTTTTTTTGAATCTTTATTTGTTTCAAATACAACTGCTTGCGTCACAATGAATGTGCTCTTGTTCAGAATTGATTCAATTTTTTGCTTTAAGATTCATATTTTGTGGTTCGATTTCATTGCTTTTCATTCGAAAAATTAAAATATTATTCACAGGAAGCTGAGGGGACTATTTTTTCGAGGTGGGGACCTTGCCATAGAATTGAAGCCTCGGCTGAACTAACGTTGTATCAACACATATTTTGTATCAATAGAGTTCTATGTATATCAGTTTTTCTTTTAGCTGTTTCTCTATTCTGCGGAAGCGCGGCGATAGAAAATTCGAAAATTGAATGGGGAAATAAATGTCAAAATAGTCGAGGTTATACACTTCGAAAATGTACCTTTTTGATTCTAACATTGAAGTTTTTTTTTAACAAAGGTAAAAAAAAAGAAAATTAAATTTATTAAAATTGCACGCAGGAAAGAATAAAAAGGGTAGAAAGGCTGGAGTAAAACGTCAAGAACCGGTGATATCAAATATAATATTCAAAAATAATCAAACAAATAAATGAGTGATAAATAATTATCAGGAATTGTACTAAAAAATAATTCTTAAACTATTTTTATAATAAACTTAAAATAAAACTTTAAATTACAATTACGCGAATAATTGTTTTCTGTCCTTTCTTTTAATCAAAAGACGAGAAATTATATTTGTATTTTTTACGATATGTGTAGTACCGAATTTGTGATTGATCTAACCTAATTATTTTTATGTTTACTAATTGAAATTCGTCGAATTTAATTTTCAAATTTTTGGTCGAAACTCTTAATCGAATGTAATTTTATATTCTTATCCTTCAAAAATTCTACATTAGATTTTGTGATAGATGCAAAATAAATGAAAATAAATAACCTCGACTATTTTGACATATCATTCCGAAATCAATTTTTAAATTTTCGAT
The DNA here is from genome assembly GCF_010883055.1 of Belonocnema kinseyi. NCBI lineage: Eukaryota > Metazoa > Arthropoda > Insecta > Hymenoptera > Cynipidae > Belonocnema > Belonocnema kinseyi. Next base: position 59,847,727 of record NC_046661.1, read on the forward strand.
CTCAGCGCTTTCGCGGAATAGAGAAACAGTTAAAATAAAGACTCATATACATAAAAGTCTATGGAAACAAAATATGTGTTGATACAACGTTATTTCAGCCGAGGCTTCAATTATAATATTGGCACATTGCGTACAGTTTCTACTATGTTACAATTATACAAAAATTATAAAAATATTTCCAATCGATTTATCGTCTTTTTGATACAAATAATTACTAGTGGACAATTCGAATATTTCCCATTACTTTTTTAACAATTTTCAATTGTTTACAGAATTATAAATTATTCAAACAATTATTAAATCCCAAAAAATGCAACAAATAATCGTATTTTCTGATTGAAATGTAATTGTTTTTCATTGCTAGGAGTAGTAAATTTTTCTAAAAACATTATATCATCATTTAAACAATTATTTATTGTCTATTTTCCAAATTTCTGAACATGGACCTAGAGATGTCCACTTTTTATAAATTGGTATCGTATGCTACGTTTTGTTGAATAATTGCATAACTTTTATACATTTCTTTTAATGTTTAATAAATTTCTTTTATTTAAACATTCTTCATTTGCTCAATCAGTTTGTTTACAATAACTATACAGTGTATTAGATGACTGTATAGTACGCATACAAAGAATAGATGAACCACCTTTTAATTGTTTAAGCAAATATAATCTGTTTAAATAATTACTTTTTGAAAAATACTTTTGAAATCGTATTTTCTGAGTTAAACATAATATTCAATGATTTCGAGGAGTACTAAATTCTGCTAAATTCTTAATGTTATTTTTTATACAATTAATTATTGTTGTTTTTTCTTTAAATATCCGTCAAATAAGTATGGATGGTTTACATCAAGAAAACAACAACGTCAACAACAAACAGAAAACAACATCAACAAATTAAAAAAAATAATAATAAATAATTATTTATATAATTACATAATGTTTTTAAAAAAATGTTCCACTCCAAACAATGACAAATAATTGCATTTAAATCAGAAAATGCGTTTTCTTTAAACATTTTTTTGGGCCTTAATAATGAATCTGAGAAGAGAGAATAAATGTATATCCATCATGTGTACGGACCATACTTCTATCTTTTCCTTGTATTTGCTTCTTTCTTTCGATAAAGACCACAATAAATCACCCGTCAATAATGATCACCTCTTCCAATCACTAAAATTAGGCAAAACATGTCTCAATTACACTTTAGTTACCTGCATAAATTTCATGCTATAATTTTCGAAAGAATAAAAAAAAGATAAGGAAAAACAGTTAATAAGGTAATTAATTAATTATATAATTTTTAAAATTATATTACTTAATTAATCAATTTTATTAATAATTAATAATTAATAATTAATTTTAAATTATATATATCAAATAATTAATGCATAATAATATTAATAATGTTATGTAATCATATGCAAAATTACCAAAACTCTCAACAGAAATTGAACGTAATAACTGATATTCTTCTATCTTTTTTTAATCGCCTCGTCTTTATGTAATGAGCATCATGCAATCAATGGTTATTGCATACATTGGCATAACAAACCTGCCCTCCCCCCAATAAATCTAAAAAATTCTTACCTGAACTCTTCACTAGCTATTTCTTGAAAAACCGGGATGCTATTGACAAATTTCCCCTATGCATTAACAACTCCCTCACAGGGGGAGGGGGAGGGGGTTACCTATAAAATGATTTCATCAGCTTGCTCCTACGAAAATATTGTTTTGCCATAATAGTACCATCATTTTTTGCGCCTGGCAGCTTGGTCTAAGCAAGTTGTTAAAATCGCTAAGAAAAACATAAAATTGACCATTTTCGACGGCTGCAAACATCACTAAAAATTTTTTTTTCTAAAAAAAACTAAATTACAGTATGTTTGCTTCATTGAAACTGAAGAAATTTCAGGTTCGACATATTCAACATTTTCAAAAATGTGTGCACAGGACTCAATCAAAAAAACATGTTTTTTGGCCATTTTTAAAAAATTCTCAATTGAGCAAAAAATTTTTTTTCAATTTATAATGTTTTATTATTATTAACAAGCAAAAACTGTTCACCAATAAAATTTGCCATAATTTTCAAAACAATAGGGAAATTTTTTTGGAATTTTCAAAAATTTTAATTTTCGAATCAAAAAAGAGAACAGAAGATATTAACCGATTAATTTTTTTTTTACTTTTTGTGGATGCAAACCCACAAAAATTTTTCGTACCGCTCGATTGGACTAATTTCATCATTATCATTCCGCCCTATAATGTGTATGTTCATTAATTTACACAAAGCTTTTAGGTTTAAAGGAATTTTATATTATTTGTATTTGACTAATTTTTGACTAATTCAATTCCAAATTATGCAGATAGATCCAGGTCATAAACTAAAAAAAATTCGACTTTAAATATATTAATCTACAATGAAAACAAAGGCATACATATTTAATAGTTTAGCCGAAAAAATTTGTCTCGGGAATTTTGAGCTATTGAAGTTAATCATTATTTTTAAAAATGATGGGGAAGTCCCTGATCTATTGAATAATCCAAAGAAATTGATTTGTTTTTAGAAAAGGACAAAATGGCGTATATTTTTCTCAAAATATGGAAAATTTATTTTCTTAAAAAGGCATATTGCTGACAATGTGCACTACATTTTTTATAAATTTAATAATTAGCATAATAAATTTTATTTAGTTTAATTAATTAAATTAATTAAATTCATTAAACTAATTAATTAATTTAATTAATTAAACTAATTAAATTAATTAAACTAATTAAATTAATTAAATTAATTGAATTCATTTAATTTTATAATTTCAACAAGAAAAAATGTTTTTATCAAAAAACCAATATTTTAATTTCTGCCTAAAGTGCTAAGAATAAGGGTAAATGTGAAGGGTACAAAGTTTCTTAGATTTTACATTTTTACACTTTTTAAAAGTTTGCATTCCATTCATTTAAATATTTCCGAATTTTTGTGAATGAATAATAATTGTAAACTTAGTTATGACTATTGAATAAATTTGATCCAAAAATATTTGTAGGTCTTTTAAGAAATATTTTTCTTTATTATTTATGAAGAAAAATCTTTAGCTGCCCCAGCTAGGCGCTTAACTCGATTTCGTCCTCTAAGAAAATATAGATGTGTTAAAATCACTTGTAAAGAGATTACCTCACCTGTTCAGACTATCGAAATTCTGGGAGGTATTTTTGACATCTTTGATTTTAAATTTGCAGCACAACATCAACTGTATCAAGGCCAAAATATGAGTATTTTATCCATCAGTGTTGTTCAAAAGTAGTTTGTAGAATTTGCTAAAATTTTGAAAGTAGAAAATTTAGTGTCAATAGTTTATTAAACAGCTTTTCATAAATTTGTAAAGTTTAAAAAGTGAAGCTAGAAAGCTACATAGTCTTCAGGCTCAGCAAATATTGTGTTGAAGTATTTTTCGTTTTTACAAACACGCTGGCTTGTGTTTGTTTTTAAAGAAACGTCAGTTTGCCTTGACAGTACAAGCATCCTGACCGGTTTCACATTCACTAAACCCTTAAACTTAATACACTTAAAATCCCTAGAATAGACCCTAGAGTTGCCTGGCTCGTCGTCTGCTGTCTATTACCGGAAGTTCCTATGCTAGCTTCATTCCCGTGGCAGATAATCTACATCCTAGGCTCGATCCTGGGTTTACGATCAGGGTGGCCATTTTAGTGATTTTAATACATATTTTGTGTATTTCAAGGGCCCGCTGTGTTTTCTTGTCAGGCATTGTGCAATAACACAATTTAGTGTTTTTTTAACAATATTTAGTGAAAAATTTAATGATTTTTCAAATTTTTTGTTCTTTTCGCTCCGATTCATTAATTTTCAGTTCCAAATTTGATGCATTGCGTTTTACCGTCCAGTTTGACGTTACCCGTTTCCAGTTTGATTGTATTATATGAGTTCGTGACTTCGTGGATCGCGGTCGATGCAAGGAAAACAGGCAAGTTTGAAATTTAGTTTGTTATTAATGATTCGAAATATGGTACTTTAAGCATCTGCCTATTCTACTATGCTGAATGAAATAATTTTAACTACAAACAACATATATATTCTTTTGTTCAATTTCGTGTCATTTCCGCAACTTTCTTTTAAAGCAGGGTCACTCCATGAATGATCACCTGAGATCGATTGCGGTCAAATTTTAGAATTTTTTTTTTAATTGGTTTATAATTATTTCTTTATCTTTATTATCTGTGATGATATTTTGAAGTTATAGTAGAAATAGTAGAGGAAAAAGGTTTTTTAAGTGACCTGTCAAATTATCATTTGACAGGTCACTTAAGGAAAACTTATAATTATAGAAATTTATAATTCTCTATTATTATTGCTTTTTACTTTTCTTATTTATTCATATAATACGAGTAGATAGGTAGGGGGAGTTCAGGAACACTTTTTTCCGTATGAATAGCAAACTTGCAGCTAGAGTGCAGGTGGCTGTAAGATTGGTTTCGCTCCTTGTGCTGACTTATGAATCACAGTTTTGAACGATCCACACTATCGATATTGGAAATCAATACTTAAAAATTATGGGAATGAAACTTTTCAGTCCCAAAAATATGGAATATATGATATGTGATATTGCAATATTAGGTGTTGTAATACCTGTTTTCCCCGGAATTTAAGTTTTTTACCCTAAAGTAATATGTATTAAATGTTTTATCGCAATGGTGCATCATTCAAAATTTCCAAGATCTACAACCACTCCCGTGATGTTATAACAATTCTCGGCAAACAAAATTCCATTCTCATTACGTCATCGTGGATTCCTGGAGTCCTTATCAATGTGAACTTAATTAATTCAACGTTCTCCTTTGATATTTGCCGACATAGGCGTCATATTTTATATGATGTTAAACAATTCTCGTTAACCAAAATTCCATTCTTATGACGTCATCACCGATTCCTAGAATCCTTATCTATGTGAAATAAATTAATTAAGCGTTCCCCTTTGATATTTGCTGAAAGGGGCGTCATATTTTATATAATGTTAAACAATTTCTGGGGTAAACAAAATTCCATTCTGATGACGTCATCGTCGATTCCTGGAATCCTTATCTATGTGAAGTAAATTAATTAAACGTTCTCATTTGATATTTGCCGACAGTGGCGTCATATTTCATATAATGTTAAACACTTCTCGGTAAACAAAATTCCATTCTGATGAAGTCATCATCGATTCCTGGAATCCTTATCTACATGAACTAAATTATTTAAATGTTCTCCTTTGATATTTGCCGACAGAGGCGTCATGTTTCATATAATGTTAAGCAATTTCTAGGGTAAACAAAATTCCATCCTGATGAAGTCACCATAGTTCCAGGAATCCTTATCTACAGTGTTGCCATGTTTTAAATTTTTTCCGTACGAATAGCAATAAGGAAGACGGATTCTGGATCGCTGTGGGTGAGTGCATATCCGTGTTAGTTATAAGGTGTGCATCCGTGTGAGGCAGGTAAAGAGTGCTACTTGGTGCTAGGCGATGAGTGATCATCCCCTAATAAGTGAGCCACCAGAAGATATGATGATGTAAGTGGTGACATATTTCCTGTATATTGATGAATTTATCGTTGGATATAATTGCTTCTTATTGTCAATATAATTCTGAAAAATATACGGTGTCTTTGATGTAGATTGTGTTATATGATTATTTAAGGTTAATTTCTGAGAAATGTATTTTGCAAGTTTAAACAGGTTTGAGTCGAAGAGTACAGAGTGGTGAATCATCATCCCCTTTGATAGCTGAGCCGCCGCTCGGGACATAAGATGATGACGTAGATGGTTTCTTTCACATGCACATGAGAGGGTGGCAATTCGAAGAAATATTTTTTGAAAACTTCAACCGAACTTTAACTAAAAACTTTTACCTTTATTGTTTTTAATGCGCAAAAGATGCATGTGTTTAGGTGACATTCGAAATAGGGGTTATGCATGGCATCCTGTTTTTGACTATTAATTTGATTTACTGCTTCCTGATATATGAAACATAATTCTGTAGTCTAGAATCAAAGAGAAAATTAAAATAAAGAAATATTCAAAGTCAATTGAATGGTTTAGGCGCAAGAAAAGTATCTAAAATCGCGGCTCGAAAAATACCTTCAGAATCTTAAGAGGTCCTATTACATATAGTGGATCACTGCAACAGATGTAGAATTTATCGATATAACTAGGATGCGAAATAAACTATTAGCCATGTAGAAAGACGTTAAATTTCGAACGTTTCTAGAAGTGTCGGTTATAATTTAGCACCTTTTAGAATATTTCGACAAAGAGGAGATATATTAATAGATAAAGATGCTAAATGATATGCAGCATGTATAGTTTAGGGAGAAAGAGAGATGGAGAGAGAGGGAGAGAGATATGTATTAAAAAACGTTTAAAATAGGAAATAATTTTGTAAGATTACAGAAGGCTTTGCTATTAAGTAACTTGAAAAATACAAACAGATTCTTAATAGGTCCGATTACATACAGTTGATCACTGTAGCAGATTTAGAATTTTATATTGATATAGATAGGATGCCAAATCAGCCATTTGAAATGAGGAAAATACAATTTCAAAACGCTTGCTAGAATTTATCAAATAAATCAGCTACATAAATGTTGGACTTGACTAAGAAACGTTGTAATCATCTTTCACATAATAGAGTAATCTGCTAAAAAAGATTCAATTTATTTACCTCAAACATTAAAATAAAGCATCATAAATAACCAAAATAAATTCAGCAGTATTAAAATTCAATGCAAGGAAACTGTGAATCAAACATAAAAAATGAAACAGTGAATATCTGCTTTCTGGAACTTTTTAAATACAAAGTTAATGTAGTTTTTATAGAAATCGAGGATTGTACATTACTTTCTAGAAAACTAATTTAATTCGAATATCATAAAAGCCAGTCCATAGAAACCTACCTTACCGATATTCTACAAATGCAGTGATTGGTGCTATGTTTCCAGAATCTTCTGAAACTAATGACATCATCATTACATTTTACTGTGCAATTTTTCTTAAACAACTTTAAGGTTATTGTAAATGACGAATTACATTTCGTGATGTTAAAAAACTGTATCCGCATATATTGATTATAACTTAGAACCTTATAGAACAATTAGACAAAGAGGGAGATATATTAATAGATACAGAGAGAGGCGTGTATTAAAAAATGTTTCAAATAAAAAATAATGTTGTAAGATTGCAGAAGGCTTTGCTATTGAGTAACTCGAAAAATACCAACAGATTCCTAAGAGATCCCTTTGCATACAGTAGATCATTGTAATAGATTTAGAATTTTTTTTTGATATAGCTAGGATGCAAAATAAACTTTCAGCAATTAAAACTATGTAGGTCCCCTTGTAATGATAATATAACATAGACTATTTAAAATGAAGAATATATAATTTGAATAATTTGAATGCTCTTGCTAGCATTTATGAAATAAATCAGGTACATAATTTTTAGAGTTGACTGCTACAAACGATGAAATCATCTTTCACATAATCGAGTGATCTGCTGAAAAGATTCAATTTACTGAGTTGTAACAATAATATCTAACTGTGAATGAATGACACTGTGAATCAAACATTTAAATTGAAGTATTGAACACATATATTAAAATGCACTATTATGTACAACAGCTGAAAACCTTGGGTTTTCTTAGAACCAACGTTTTGTTTTAAATTGTAGTTAAATAAATCTATTTAGAGGGGTCAGGATTTCAAGTTAACAGAATAAGTAAATGAAAACTTAGTTTGATTAAGAGGAGGTCTTTGGTTAACAGAGGTTACGATGTAGTGCGCCACTATCAGGTACGTTGCTTTTCATGTAGTTGTAACCACGCTTCTCCTGTTAAATCTTGTATTCTCATAAATCCAGGTAACTAAACTATTAAAAATGTATGTAGAAGAACGAGAAAGAGTAGACTAGGAAGAGGAAGAGGAGGAGGAGAAAAAGGAAGGGGAGAAGGATGAGGATACAGTAATGGTGTAGTTAAGACAAGTAGTTATTGAAAATATTGGATTCTATGATTATATTATATTATCCGAATCGTATGCTGTTTGGCATTTGGATGTGCAAATAAAAGGAGCGCAACAGCTTTAAAATAAGAACAACAAAAACTTAAGGAAACTGCAGGTAACACTTTGTTCATGCGTACTAAGTGAATCTCCATTGTTTGTACTGCACTCTGCGATGAGTTTGATAAATCCAGTTGAATAGATAAGGATTTCTTATTAATAGAATCGTGAACATACTTTTGTCTCAACTATAGCAACTTAGTAAACTAAAACTTAGTTTCATTAACAAGGGGTCTTTGGTTTACAGATATTACCATAGAGTGCGCCATAATCAGATATGCTGCTGTTCTTATAGTTGTAACCACTTTTTTTCTCCTGTTGAATCTTGAATGATCCTAAATCAAGTTAAATAAATTCCTAAAATATATGTAGAGGAATAAAAAAATAATATAGGGGTTTTAAGGAGGAAGAGGAGGACATGATAATGATTTAGTTAAGGTAAATAGGTTCTGAAAATATTAGATAGAATGATAACTTATATTAAATATTCTGTTGTATAAGATGATTTCCTAAACTACAATTAATTCGGGTAAGGAAAATCAATAAATACACATACATTTAAAAAGTTAAATTTACTTAACTTATTTCGTTACAATAAACGTATAAAAATTATATATCAAAATTTTAAACTTATTGCTTACTTTGTACAGTTTTGGTTCCATTTCATCAATCTTCTCCCCCATTTCATAAACAACTAAAATAATTTCGTGTACATTAATTAGGGGTTGAAGAAAGAGAAGTTGGAAAAGGAGGGGGTGATGAAAGAGAAGTTAAAAAAGAATGATGGACATAAGAAGGAGGAGGAGGAATAGAGGAAAAGTAGGAAGTGGTGGAGGACGAGTAGGTGGAGGAGAAGAGTAGGATGAGTAAGAGGAGGATGAGGAAGAAGAGAATATAAGCTTAGGTTCCATGAATGAATAGCCATGTTTACTCTGCTAGTGACAAGATGACTAAAAGTGTAACTGTTTTTTAACTGTTTAGGAGAGAAGTTGGAAAATATGGAGGAGAAGAAAGAGAAGCTAGAAAATGAAGATGGATATGAGGAGGAGGACGAGTTGAGGAAGAGGAGGAGGATATAAACTCAGATTCCATGAATGAACAGCCATTTTTACTGTGTCAGTGGGAAGATGACTAGCGCCTTTTCAAATTGTTCCAGAACGAATTCAAGACTTGATCATTTAAAAAGACATGAGAAATACTCTTGCTCAGCCAAGAATCATAAGCAAGTTGAAAGAGATTTCCACCAAATTTCGAAGGTAACTCGAAGTTTAATGCCAATGCAAGAATCTGACAGCCGGATTGATAAGGAGAGGAAAGGAATTCCTCGAAAGCATAAGATTTTCAAACTGGAAAAGAAACAAGCTATTCTTGAAGCTTGGACACCACAATTTTCTCCACTAAAGAATCTATCATGCATAACGCAGAAATCTAAATATGAAGTGGAACCACTTGTGAAGAAGCAAGAACTATCATATTGGTCAAATTCTTCTTCTGGCTCTACTGAGCAAGAGTATTTCTCATGTATGTTTAAATCATCAAGTCTTGAATAAGTTCTGGAAAATTTTGAACAGGTGCTAGTCATCTTGCCACTGGCACAGTAAAAATAGCTGTTCATTCATGGAATCTAAGGTTATATCCTCCTCCTCTTATTCAACTCATCCTCCTCTTTCTCCTCATAACCATCTTCATTTTCCATCTTCTCTTTCTACGCCTCCTTCTTTTCCAACTTCTCTTCTAAACAGTTAAAAAACAGTTACACTTTTAGTCATCTTGTTACTAATAGAGTAAACATGGCTGTTCATTCATGGAACCTAAGCTTATATCCTCCTCTTCCCCATCCTCTTCTTACTCATCATCCTCTTCTCCTCCACCTATTCGTCCTCCTCCACTTCCTACTTTTCCTCTACTCCTCCTCTTCCTCCTCCTCCTCCTCATGTTCATTATCCTTTTTTAACTTCTCTTTCATCACCCCCTTCTTTCCCAACTTCTCTTTTAATTTCCCCTACCTGAATTAATTGTAGTTTAGGAAATCATCTCATAAAACAGAATATTTAGTATAAGTTATCATTCTATCTCATATTTTTAGAATCTATTTACCTTAACTAAATGATTATCATATCCTCCTCTTCCTCCTCAAAACCTCTACATTATTTTGCTATTCCTCTACATATATTTTAGGATCTTTTAAACATGATTTAAGATCATTCAAGATTCAACAGGAGAAAAAAAAGTGGTTACAACTATAAGGAAAGCAGCATATCTGATTGTGGCGCATTCTACGGTAACATCTGTAAACCAAAGCCCTCTTGTTAATGAAACTAAGTTTTAGTTTACTAAGTTGCTATAATTGAGACAAACGTATGTTCATGATAATATTAATAAGAAATCCTTATCTATTCAACTGGATTTATCAAACTCATCGCAGAGTGCAATACAAAGAATAGAGATACACTTAGTACGCAAGAACTAGGTGTTACCTGCAATTTCCTTAAGTTTTTTTTGTTGTTATTTTAAAGCTGTTGCGCTCCTTTTATTTGTAGATCCAAATGCCACACAACATACGATTGGGATGATATAATCATTGAATCCAATATTTTCAGCACCTACTTGTCTTAACTACACCATTACACTATCCTCATCCTTCTCCTCCTTCTTTTTCTCCTCCTCCTCCTACTCTACTCTTTCTCGTTCTTCTACATACATTTTTAATAGTTTAGTTACTTGGATTTAAGAGAATGCAAGATTTAACAGGATTTGCGTGGTTACAACTATATGAAAAGCAACGTACCTGATAGTGGCGCACTGAATCGTAACCTCTGTTAACCAAAGACCTCCTCTTAATCAAACCAAGTTTTCATTTACTTATTCTGTTAACTTGAAATCCTGGCCCCTTTAAATGGATTTATTTAACTACAGTTTAAAACAAAACGTTGGTTCTAAGAAAACCCAAGATGTTCAGTTGTTGTACATAATAGTGCATTTTAACATACGTGTTCAATACTTCACTTTAAATTTTTGATTCACAGTTTCCTTGCATTAGATATTATGGTTACAACACAGTAAATTGAATCTTTTCAGCAGATCAATCTATTATGTGAAATATGATCTCATCGTTTGTAGCAGTCAACTCTAAAAATTATGTACCTGATTTATTTCGTAAATGCTAGCAAGAGCATTCAAATTATTCAAATTATATGTTCTTCATTTCAAATAGTTGATGTAATATTATCATTACAAGGGCACCTACCTGGTCTTAATTGCTGAAAGTTTATTTTGCATCCGAGCTATATAAAAAAAAATTCTAAATCTGTTACAGTGATATACTGTATGCAAAGGGATCTCTTAGGAATCTGTTGGTATTTTTTTGAGTTACTCAATAGCAAAGCCTTCTGCAATCTTACAACATTATTTTTGATTTAAAACATTTTTTAATACACACCTCTCTCTGTATCTATTAATATATCTCCCTCTTTGTCTAATTGTTCTATAAGGTTCTAAGTTATAATCAATACATGCGGATACAGTTTTTTAACATCACGAAATGTAATGCGTCATTTACAATAGCCTTAAAGTTGTTTAAGAAAAATTGCACAGTAAAATGTAATGATGATGTCATTAGTTTCAGAAGATTCTGGAAACATAGCACCAATCACTGCATTTGTAGAATATCGGTAAGGTAGGTTTCTATGGACTGGCTTTTATGATCTCTGAATTTAATTAGTTATCTAGAAAGCAATGTACCATCCTCGATTTCTATAAAAACTATATTAACTTTGGATTGTTAAATTTCTATAAACTATATTAACTTTGGATTTAAAAAGTTCCAGAAATCAGATATTCACCATGTCATTTTTTATAATGTTTGAGTCACAGTTTCCTTGCATTGAATTTTAATACTGCTGAATTTATTTTTGTTATTTATGATGCTTTATTTTAATATTTAAAGTAAATAAACTGAATCTTTTTTAGCAGATTACTCTATTATGTGAAAGATGATTTCAACGTTTCTTAGTCAAGTCCAATATTTAAGTAGCTGATTTATTTGATAAATTCTAGCAAGTCTTTTAAAATTATATTTTCTTCATCTCAAATGGCTGATTTGGCATCCTAGCTATATCAATATAAAATTCTAAACCTGCTACAGTGATCAACTGTATGTAATCGAACCTATTAAGAATCTGTTTGTATTTTTCAAGTTACTCAACAGCAATGCCTTCTGTAATCTTACAAAATTATTTCTGATTTTAAACATTTTTTAATAAATATCTCTCTCCCTCTCTCTCTCGCTCTCCATCTCTCTTTCTCCCTAAACTATACATGCTGCATATCATTTAGCATCTTTATCTATTAATATATCTCCTCTTTGTCGAAATATTCTGAAAGGTTCTTAATTATAATCGACACTTCTAGACACGTTCGAAATATAACGTCTTTCTACATGTCTAATAGTTTATTTCGTATCCTAGTTATACTCGTATCAATAAATTCTACATCTGGTGCAGTGATCCACTGTATGTAAAAGGACCTCTTGAGAATCTGCTGGTATTTTTCGATTCGCTCAATCGTAAAGCCTTCTGCAATATTACAAATTTTACAAAATTGTTTTTTGAATTCAAACCTTTTTAATACATGGCTCTCTCTCTCTCTCTCCATCTATTTTTCTCTCTAAGGTATACATGCTGCAGATGATTTACTGTCTCTATCTATTAATATATCCCCTCTTTTTCGAAATATTCTACAAGGTTCTAAATTATAATCGACACTTCTAGAAACGTTTGAAATATAACGTCTTTCTTCATGGTTAATAGTTTGTTTCTTATCCTAGCTATATCAATAAATTCTACTTCTGTTGCAGTGATCCACTGTATGTAAAAAGATCACTTAAAAATCTGCTGGTATTTTTCGAGTTGCTCAATCGTAAAGCCTTCTGCAATATTAAAAATTTTACAAAATTATTTTTTGAATTCAAATATTCTTTAATACATGCCTCTCTCTCTCTCTCTCTCTCTGCTTCTCTCTCAATAAGGAGTATTGCTTTCAAGTTATGCGCCGTTTGCGAGAGGCGATACGCAAAAACGTCCGGAACTTTGGAAAAACAATTCGTGGTTTTTGCATCACGATAATGCACCTGTTCATTCATTGTTGCTTGTGAAAGATTTTCTGACCAAAAACAGCAGCATAATCATGCCTCAGCCTCCATATTCACCGGATTTAGCCCCCAGTGACTTTTTTCTATTCCAAAAACTGAAGAGACCCATGAAAGGACATCGATTTTCAACGATTGAGGAGATAAAAACTGCATCGCTGAAAGAACTCAAGGCTATACCATAAAATGATTACCAGAAGTGCTTCGATGATTGGAAAAAGCGTTGGCATAAGTGTATTATATCTGAGGGGGATTACTTTGAAGTGGACAACATAAATATTGAGGAATAAATGAATATTTTTTTAGAAAACCATAAAGTCACCTTATTTTTTGAACACACCTCGTAGACTAGTTTAGTTAGGGTTCGAATCCTGGACAAGTAAGATTTTTTAAAGCGTTAAAGCGTGCGATTAAAAGTGTCAGTAACCGTGTGTGTGAATGATGTATTTAGTAATGGTAAAAAGTGAAGATTATACAATAATAATTTTAAAAATAACTTTTTTTTTTAATTAATTTTTGTCGAAGGTTGGGCCGGCGTCGTCTTAATAGATGGCCCATATATGGGACCAAATGTTGATCCAACGTGTAGAAGCCAAAGGCGTTTGACCTTTATCATTTAGTTGGTTGGCCCGACCAGTGGCGCATAAAGTTGGACCGACCGTCCGACGTTTGGCCCGACCGTGGGCTGACGTTCTTTTCGCACCTGGGTGTAAACATTGAACTGCATTGAAACACCGGAACATCGGAATATGAACAAACGAGTTACACGCGGCAGATGGTAGCAATGGGCAACAAAGCACATGTAAGCGTTGATACGAACGTACGTCGACGTATGTACAATTCTTAGGGTACATTGCGAAGCCAGCCTAAGAGGTGATCATTATTGACGAGTGATTTCTTGCGGTCTTTATTGAAAGACAGAAGCAAGTGCAAGGGAGTTAGAAATATGGCCCGTACAAATGGTAAATATACGTTTTTTCTCTCTTCTCAGATTAAACGACAAAAATCCTGAAAAAGATCATGCGTCAAGAATTGGAAATTGTTAAATCGAAACAGTATGGAATTTTCCATGATTTTTGAAACATTGTTCAATGGTTTAAGCAAATGCAAATTATTTAGACAATTATTCAAACCTAAAAAACGTAAAAAACAATCGTATTTTCTGATTTAACCTTCGGTCAACAACGTGTAACGCCAGGTCATATACTACAACGTCGGGGCTTTTTGACACAACAAACTTTTTTGGTGCAGTAAGTCATTTTCAACATGCTAGGAAACAATAGAGCCCAATTTTTCCAGAATATATACTTTTATTAACATTTAAGGATTCAATAAATTTCAATTTTTTTAACATTGAAAATTGTTTGCAAATTTTGAAAAATTAAAAAAAATTGTTTAACCCAAAAATTTGCAGGTACTGAAGTCCTCCCACCACTCACCTTTAATGCATGCACGTTTTTGGCGCTTTCAGGTATTTTTTACCCGTACGTTTATTTTATATTTTTAAAATTTCTAAAAAGTGAGGCAGAGATGTCCACTTATTCTGAATTGTTATCCTAAGCAACTTTTTGTTGATGTTGTTTTCTGTTTTTTGTTGACGTTTTTGTTTTCTTGGTGTAAACTATCCATACCTAATTTGACGGAAATTTAAAGAAAAAACAATATGTTTAACAGTATGTTTAACTCTGAAAATACGATTTCAAATGTATTTTTTAAAAATTAATTATTTAAACAAATTATATTTTCTTTAACATTTAAAAGGTGGTTCATCTATTCTTTGTATACACTATACAGTCATCTGATACATTATATAGTTATTGAAAACTGACTGAGCGAATGAAGAGTGTTTAAAGTATTAGAAATTTATTAAACGTTAAAAGAAATGCATCAAAATTATGTAATTATTCAAGAAAACGTAGTATACGATACCAATTTAGAAAAAGTGGACATATCTACCTTAATGTTCAGAAATTTGAAAAATAGACTATAAATAATGGTTTAAATGACGATATAATGTTTTTAGACAAATTTACCACTCCTAACAATGACAAACAATTACATTTTAACCAGAAAATACGATTATTCGTTACATTTTTTGAGATTAAATAACTGTTTAAATAATTTACTTTTCTGTAAACAATTGAAAATTGTTTAAAAAGTAATGAGTAATATTTAAATTGTCCGCCAGTATTTATTTGTATGAAAAAATCAACAAATATTTGATAAAAATTAACAATAATAAACGTAAAAATGTATTTTTTTATTTTTGGGTCATATTTGGGACGCTGCGGGGAGGGGGGGGGGATTGGAAATAAAATTTATTAATATGGATTGATTTTGCAAACACTCCATCTTATAAATCGATTACAAATATACTTATAATTTTTATAAAATTTTAACATAATATAAACTGTACACATTCCCGTGTGGAAAAATGGAGGGGCTCCCCGTCAAGGCCCACATGGATTGCCCTCATGCCTTGTGGAATCCATGAGGACAATCCAGGTGTAGTCCGGTATGGAAATGTCACGCTAATCCATAGGGGCCCAACATGAGCTTCTCTCATGGATCCCTCATGGTTGCCATCATGAAAGCCCTCTTGGGTTTTTTTGTCAGTGCTGGTACCTGTACTGGCATATATCTGGGATAATAATACTATTTTGTACTGGGCTGCCAGTTTTATGCCAGCACTGGATATCGCTAACCATATGAGAAAAAATTCATTAGAAAAATAAATAATAATTGATTGCCAGTATTTTATCTGCAGATATTGATAGTGCCGTTTAGAGTGAATACATTTATTACATTTATACACATTATATTACATATAAAATCTCTAACGCTACGGGCTATCGAATCTACATATCTATACCTAAATCTATCGCCAATAGTCGGGAGTGCTAACTACTGCGCTAAATCGACAAGTTAAAACTCGATGAAAAACCCATCCTTATAAGCTACAGTTCAGAAAAGTTAAAGTACCAAATTTTAAGCTCTCTTTTTCTAATTATTTATTATTATAAAACGTGATGCAAATGTAAAATACACGAACTGTTAACAGGAATATCAATAAAATAATTATTAGATAAATAACTTAAATCGATTACCATTTTTCTTCACGCAGTATTTCGTTTTTTCACGTTGCAGACTACTTTATAACTTTTTATGATGACGGGAACTGTAATTTCTTATTAACATTTAAAATTTTTCATAAAGATGAAACTTAGAATTTTTTCTTTAAAAAAGCAGCAAAAAAAGTTGTTTTCTGGACAGAAGTATTCATAGTTTTTTGGACATTTAGAACGCATGAACCATATTTTCAAACATATTTTTTATGTCAATTTTTTAGGGTATAAAATATTTACCCTTCCGACTCAGAAATTTTGGTCGTAGATCCATGAGGGAAACCGAGCTGGGCCCTCGTCGGGACCCTCATGGAACATCCATATGTTGAAAGTTCAAATTTCAGAAAAGAGTCGTTCAATTTTTGACAGAAATTCGTTGTTTGTATGCCTGAACTCATGAAACCTTAAAATTTGGTTTGTGAAAAAAATATACGTCCTTTGGACTTTGAAATTTTAATCGTTGATCCGTGAGGGTAACCGAACTGGGCCCTCGACGGGGACCTTCGTAGAATTTCCACGCGTGGAACATCCATGCGGGCCCCCGGCGGGGGCCCTCATCCTAAGAGGTCTCAGCGGGGCTTTTTCCACATGGGTTGTGCCATTTAATATTATAATTCTATGGTTATGTCCCCATCTAAAAAAAGTAGGCTCCTCCGCTTTCTGCGAATAATATTTTAAATTTTCGAATGAAAACTAATGAAATTAAACCGCAAAATATGAATCTTGAAGCAAAAAATTTAATCAATTCTGACCAAGAGCACATTCATTGTGACGCAAGCAGTTGTATTAAGGACAAATAAAGATTCAAAAAAGAAAAAAAAAATAGAAAAATTATGATTTTCTACCCAGGAAGCAAAACTGCATTTAATTCTGTTGAATGGGTTTTGAAGGCTTTTGAATTGCGTATATGTCATTGAAATTCCAGATTGCCGTCGATTGGTTTTTTAAAGAATTTTAGACTTTATAAATTTGTTGACTAACTTTTATACCGCAAAAGCCTTCACAATATCTAGAAGTGAAATAGCAAAAGGAATATAGCATACTTGCGCATAATTTATTTTAATCTTTCGATACTTTATGAATTTAAAAATTCGTGTGAAATATGACAGCTTAACCTCAAAAAATATCAATATGACCTTGCTTGAAATGTACAATGCAATACATAACAGATTCGAAACTGCTTGAGAAAATGACCGATTCACATAGTCACAAACCGATTCAGTTTTAACTTTCCGTATCTGCAAATTCCACATACTCAATTCACAGAGTCGTCTTTTGAATGGATTCTTTTTTCCTGGGTATGATTGCAGAATTTTCAATTGAAAATTGTCACCATGAAATGAAAATAATGAAGTGAAATGAATGAATGAATAAATGAAATGAATAAAAAATGAAAATAAAATAAATAGAAATTCCATACTTTTTCCAATTCAACAGTTTCCAATTCTGGGTGCAGCATCTTTTTTCACATGCTCATCAGAGAAGGCACTAGATTTGTGCAAAATTTGACCCCCCCCCCCCCCCCCCCCCCCCCCCCCCCCCTACCCCGTTTTTGTCAAATTTCCATGTTTTGAGACCCCCTGAGTCCGATAAACAGGTTTTTACGAATGTGCCTGTTTGCATGTATGTCTGTCTGAATATATGTCTTATGTGAACTCGGTAACTTTTGAAAAAATTAATCTGTTAGATTAGCCTTTGGTACACTTGTTTAGTGTCCCAAACTAAAGACCAAGTTCGTTAGCCAGCCATTTTTGATAAAAATTCGAAAAGTCGGCACATTTTGAACATTGTTAAGACCACTTTTTTAAAAATTCAAAAATTCTCTGTACGGTTATTCATAGTATTCAAAATGTCGAACAATTTATCCTAACGACTTAAAAAAAAAAATTACCAGTTATAGCATTTACAAAATTCCAAAAAACACGCAAAAATGAACATTTTGAGCCAAGTAATGGACGATATGAAAAAATGGCAAGAGAACAAAAAGTTTGATTTCTAAATCCCCTAGACATTATCCAAAATCAACTTTATATGGGTGCATTATTTTCATCTTAATTTGTTCTAATTTGCACAACCAGCTTATAAACTTTTCAAATAAACAACCCGTAAAAACTACCCCCTGTGAGAAAACCACCATGGCGGGGCCAGGGAAACGTTTCGCTGGCCCCGACATTAACCAAAATCAACTTTATATGGGTGCATTAGTTTCGTCTTAATTTATTCAAATTTGTGCAACAAACTTCAACCCCTACAAACTACCTCCTGTTGAGCAAACGTCATATCGGATCCAGCGCCACGTACCGCTAGTCACGACATTATCCAAAATCAACTTTATATGGGTGCATTATTTTCGTTTTAATTTGGTCAAATTTGTACAACCAACTTAAACCCTTAAAAACAACCCCCTGTGAGAATACCACCATGGCGGCGCTAGCAAAACGTTTCGCTGGCCCCGACGTTATCCAAAATCAACTTTATATGGGTGCATTATTTTCGTTTTAATTCGTTCAAATTTGCACAACCATGCTCAACCCCTGAAAACTACCCCCTTATGAGCAAACGTCATATCGGATTCAGCGCAACGTACCGCTAGTCCCGACATTATCCAAAATCAACTTTATATAAGTTGATTTTGGTTAATGTCGTGGCCAGCGAAACGTTTCGCTGCCCCCGCCATGGTGTTTTCCTTACAGGAGGTAGTTTTTAGGATTTAAAGTTGGTTGTACAAATTTGAAGAAATTAAAACGAAAATAATGCACCCATATAAAGTTGATTTTGTATAATGTCGGGACCAGCGAAACATTTCGACGGACCCGACATGGTGGATTTCTCACAAGGGGTAGTTTTTAGGGGTTGAAGTTGGTTGTATAAATTCGAACAAATCAAAACGAAAATAATGCACCCATATAAAGTTGATTTTGGATAATGTCGGGGCCTGCGAAACGTTTCGCTGGTCCCGCCATAGTGTTTTTCTCACAGAGGGTTGTTTTTGGGGGTGGTATTTGGTTCTACAAATTTGAAAAAATTAAAACGAAAATAATGCACCCATATAAAGTTGATTTTGGAATAATGTCGGGGCCAGGGAAACGTTTCCCTGGCCCCGCCATGGTGTTTTCCTAACAGGGGGTAATTCTTAGGGGTTGAAGTTGGGTGCACAAATTTGAACAAATTCAGGCGAAAATAAAGGACCCACATAAAGTTAATTTTGGATAATCTCGTGACTAGCGGTACGTTGCGCTGGATCTGATATGACATTTGCTCAACAGGGGGTAGTTTCTAGGGGTTGAAGTGCGTTGCATAAATTTGAACAAATTAAGACGAAACTAATTCAACCATATAAAGTTGATTTTTAGTAATGTCGGGGCCAGCGAAACGTTTCGCTGGGCCCGCCATGGTGGTTTTCTCAGAGGGGGTAGTTTTTAGGGGTTGAAATTGGTTGTACAAATTCAAACAAATTAAGATGAAAGTAATGCACCCAGCGATATGGTTCTCACTTGAAGCCGCCTTCACCCCATGTAAATGACAAGTCTTTTATTTTTCAAGTTTTTTGCGCTGCAAGAAAAAGTATCACCAGAGATTTTTTTTTAATATGGCCCGGTTCTTGTTTTATTTCAATTAATTAAAAATGGATGCATTTTTTGCGTCTAGGAAGTAGCAAACCGGCACCATGAGTTTACTCATGGTGAACATAGTTTTGGGGCCTCTGTCTGGCTATGAAACAGGGGGTGGTCTATAGTGTTATTTTTTCGGCGTGTTATTTATTCATTCATTTATTTCATTTAATCATTTCAATTCCATGGTGACAATTTTCAATTGAAAACTATACAATCATAGACAATCATAATTTTTCTATCTTTTTTCTTGAATCTTTATTTGTTTCAAATACAACTGCTTGCGTCACAATGAATGTGCTCTTGGTCAGAATTGATTAAATTTTTTGCTTCAAGATTATTATCTTGTGGTTCAATTTCATTGCTTTTCATTAGAAAAATAAAAATATTATTCACAGAAAGCGCAGGAGCCTACTTTTTTGAGATAGGAACCTAGCGATAGAATTATAAAATTAAACGGCACAATGTGTACAGTTTGTACTATGTTAAAATTTAATAAAAATTATTAATATATTTCCAATCGATTTACAAGATGAAGTATTTGCGAAATAAATCTATAATAATAAATTTTATTTCCAAGCCTCCCTCGCCCCCCCCCCCCCCCCCCCCCCCCCCCCCCCCCCCCCCCCCCTGCCCCACAGCGCCCCAAATATGACCCAAAAATAAAAAACTACATTTTTACGTTCATTATTGTTAAGTTTTAGCAAATATCCGTCGTATTTTTCATACAAATAATTACTAGTGCACAATTTGAATATTTCCCATTACTTTTTAAACAATTTTCAATTGCTTACAGAAATGTAATTTATTTAAACAATAATTTAATCCCAAAAAATGTAAAAAATAATCGTATATTCTTATTGAAATGTAATGGATTGTAATGTAATGTATAACTTCTTTGATTACCACAATGTTATTAAATTCACTTGCCTTAGGTATTCACTTAACCAAAAGTATTGATTATTATAGTTTACACCTTTTAACACTTATTTTACCTGACAGCTCAATAAAGTTTTGCTGGTAGCAAAAGAAAACAAGATCAAATAACATTATAAACATACTATATTTTAAAAAGCTGTTTCACTCCCACTTTATCCATGCGTGAGAAGATGACAACGTGGCACTTCCAATTATAACATTTAAAAAACCGAAAGTATGAATTTTCCACAATAAAGTTTATTTGCTCTTTACCAAATACTTTTTATCTCATACCAATTTTATATATTTTCGATCCAAAAAGGCGAATTCTCAACAAAACGTGGGATAGTTGATATCTCGACAAACAAAATTTCAATTTACAAAAAACCAGTTCAATTCTGCCCAAAAAACGAATCTTCACAAAACCGTAGTTTATAGTAAATTTACTAAATTTTTATTTAACTTGAGAAGCGGTTTCTGAAAATTACGAATATTTTCCTGAAATTCCTAAATGGTAACAGAAATATAAGTTATCGTGACGCAAAGAAATGCGCAGTAGCATGCGCACTCCTCCTTTCTCGAGCACGTGCGGCTAGCAGGCGAAGCATGTATGTTTACTATTAATTGAAGATTTGAAGCCTCAGCAAAGATAACGTTGTATCAACAAATATTTTGTATCCATGGAGTTCTATTTATATGAGTTTTTCAAAAACTATTTATCTATTCCACGAAAGCGCTACAAACAAAAATTCGAAAATTGAATTCAGAATGAAAGATCAAAATATTCGAGGTAAATTACTTCCATTTATTTTGCATGTATCTCTCACTTAAACTCGAAAGTGTGCATATCTAATTCTGATTTAGAATTTTCAGATTATAAGAATAGAAAATTATATTCACTTTAGAGTACGGAAAGAAATGTTCATTGAATTCGGTAAATTTCAATTCATAAAAATAATTAGATTAAAAAGATTTCGATTTTATACAATTTATAAAGCATTTTTTAAATTTTTAATCCGTGCACTCTGAATTTATAAATTATTTATTGAAACAGGGCTTTCGAAACTTGCAATTCAAATATTCTGGAATACGTATGTTCAGTTTTGAGCTTACTTTTTGTCTAGTTTTTACTGCAGGTCTATTAAATTGTTGGTAACATCGTTTACAAACTTGGTCCTACACATTGTAACAAATAAACACAAATACAATTTCTTGTCTTTACATTTAAAAAACGGAAAAAACACCTAACTATTCATGTGATTTTAATTCAAAGTTTTATTTGAATTTTATTGTAAAAATAATTTAAATAATATTTTCAGAACAATTTCTGGTAATTAGTTATCACTCATTCATACCTACCTCTATTGTACCCTATATTCACTTAATGTCCCTAAACTACTCTGTTTGATTTCTGAATTGTCTAGAATTATTTTTAACTATTTTAGGCTATTTTTAAAAATCCTGAGGAATTTTCAAAAGTTGATAAAAGTTTCAAGGGACTTCAAAATATTTTCAAGGATTTTTAATATGTTGATTTCACTGGATTTTGTAAGGTTTTCAAAGATTTCAATGATTGTAAGGATTTTTCTTAAAGATCTCAAGGTATTTTAATCAATTTTCCAGAATTTCAGGAAATATCGCCAGATTTCATAGAACATCATGGAATTTAATAATATTTTAGTTGATTTGAAAGAATTTATTCAAGCGGCGTGAGGTATTTTGCAGAAGGTCGCTAAGATTTCAAGAGATTAAATTTTTTTTTTTTTTTTTTTTTTTTTTTTTACTCTGAATTCTTACTAATTTATCATGGAATCTTTTAATTCATCGGAATTTTTTTAATTGATTAAAATTCTCCTAAATTTACTCAGTTCTATTTATTTCAATGGATTTTTTTCTTAAACTTTATTGAATTGATTATGGGGATCAATTCATAAAATGGTCAAAATATTTTAAATATTTCAAGGTTGTTTTTTTGGTTCCTTAGAATTTTTAAGAGCTTAAAAAATGTCATGGGATTTCAAAATATACGAAGGGATTTGAAATATTTCAGGTTTTTTATTGTAAAGATTACATTTAAAATTTTTATTGATTTCAATAATTTATTAGGATTTTAAAAGATTTACAATATTTGAAGGTATCGTGATAAAATCCTAAACGTTTTCAAGGGCTTTAAGAACTTTCGAGGGATTCAAAAAATATAAAAAAAATTGTAAATATTTGAGAAAATTGTAAAAGGTTTACAGATTTTTTTATTCATTTCAATAAGATTTCCAAGGGCTTTGAAAGTCTTTATAAATTTTAATATTTTAATGTATTTGAAACAAATTATTTACAAAAAGTGGAGGATTTCGTAGCGTTTCAAAGGTTTAAAGAGATTTTCAAATATTTTGAACAATTCATTGGAATTCCCCTTCTATTCTTAATCCTAAATTATTTTTAATTCCCTCAATTCTACGCAATTCAATTGATTTTTGAGAAGTTTTTGTTTAATTCATCTTGAAGTATTTCAAAATCACCTTAAATTCTTAGGCATTATGTCTAATTCTTTTGAATTATCGTTAAGTTTTCCAAACTCATTTCAAACTGAATTCAATGCATTTTTTCATACGTTCTGATTTTCCTTAAATTCCTCTATAAATTCACTAAAATTTGACTGAAATCAATGCAATTTCTTCGATTTTTAAAATTATTTCCAATTCATTTCAATTTTTGTTGTATTCATTATTCACTTTTTGGTTATAAATTGGTAGGGTTTCAAAAATTTCGAAGAGAGATTTGAAATTATTTTTTAGAATTCACACTGAGTTCTTCTAAATTTACTCCATTCTACTTAATTTAGTGCATTTTTTAAAAGTTTTTATTTAATTCCTCCTGATGTCTTTCAACCTTACCATGAATTCTTAGGCGTTTTATCAAATTCTTTAAAATTTCCTGGAATTTTTTTAAGCTCATTTCAAATCTTCTGAATTCAATTAAGTTTTTTCATATTTTAATCTGCTTTAAATTTTCTGATTTTAAAATTGTGCAATGCTAATAAATTTAAGTTTCTTTTTTCAGTGTTAGACTTAGAACGGTGAATTTTCAAAGTTTGTAACCTCGACTTTTTTGACATTCACTCCTAATTCAATTTTTTAATTTTTTTTATCGCAGCGCTTCCCCGGAATAGAAAAATAGTTCAAAGAAAAACTCATATACATAGAACTCCATGGATACAAAATATACAACGTTATTTCTGCTGAGGCTTCAATTGTATTCGGTGTATGCGAAAGATTTTGTTATGATTTGTTATTCTTGTACAACATTTTTCGGAATATCACGCGCTGAACAAACCTGGTGAGTAAAAACGAACCTGGGTAACAATCATTTTTTTTTAGTCAGAGAGTGTTCTTAGTTAGGGAAACTGTCAAGTAGAATCAATTAAAAATATTCTCAATTTTAATTTGAAATTATTTTATTCCTTTTATAAAATATCCTAGGTTAAAAATTGTACAAGTTTACGATTTTGCTCTTTGAATATTAATATGGTCAGGGAACATGAAAAATAAAAAATAAAGTTTTGTGGTAACCCTGGGATAATATTCTTGATTTGTTTGCCTTATATTTATATTTATTTCTTTGCAGTAGTTTTCTCCACAATATTACCTTTTTAGTTATAAATGTTATTATTTGTTTGAAAATTCATCATTTTTGTTGAAGGCATTCTTTTTGGTTGAAAATTGAATTTTTGTGTTGAAAATTCCACTAGTTTAATAGAAAATTCACTTATTTTTAAATCTCATTTTTTAATGCTAAAAAGTTAACCTAAAATATTTATTGGGTGAAAATTCAACTATTTTTGGCAAACTTATCTTTTTATTTTAAAAATTCACCGAGTTGAATAGAAATTGCATCTTTCTTCGGAAAATGCAACGGTTTAGTTTAAAATTCAAGCATTTTGTTTTAAATTTTTTTTCTTCATTGTTAAAAATTCAACTATTTTGTTGAAAATTCATATTTTGGGTGGAAAATTCAACTATTCTCATAATTTTTCTTTTTAATTTAAGAATTAATTTAGTTTAGTAGAAATGACACCTTTTCTGGATAAAAATTCAACTATTTTTTTTTAAACGTTGCCTTTTTCATTAAAGTTTCAACTGTTTCGTTGAAACATCGTATATTTTGGTTAAGAATTTAAGTATAATTTTCGTGGAAGATTTACTTCTTATTGAAAACTTGTATTTTGTTGTTACAATATCAAAATAAAGTCTTTCGGATGAAGATTCAATTTGTTTTAATTTGTATTTTTAGTTAAAAAATTCATCCATTTTTGTAGAAATTTGATCTTTTTTGGATAAAAATGCTACTGTTTGATTGAAAGTTAATCTTTTCTCTGTTTGAGGATACAACTTTTTTTTTATTTGGTTGAACCACTTTTTTAAGAAATCATTTTTTTAGGCAACATTCATATTTTAGTTGAAACTTCATATTTTCTGGTTGCATGTAATGTACAGAGACATTATTTGTTTGGTTCATTAATTTCAATATAAATTTGCAGTATATATTTGTTTTGAAAATAAAAAGTAAGGTAAGGCTACATGCGAGCGAAATTTGTATTTAAATAACTATGTTATACAGGGTGTCTAAAAAGTTTCGGGACGGTGGGATATTTCCTCAGGTAAGATAATCTTCAAAACAGTAAAGGTCATTCCTGAAGTAAATTTCAACGAGGAATTCAATGGTGACCTTCATTTTGAGCTTGAAGTTGGCCTTCATGGCTTTTTGAAGGTCAGCTTTGTTTTTTTTTAATTGGAAGCCCCCTTTTTTTACATCTGCAATCGATAGAGCGGAAAATTCTACGTTCAGGCACATACACAAAGTCATAGGTCAAACGTAACGTTCAAGGTCAGTTAGAGGTTATTTGAAATTAACAAAATTTTCCAAGAGGTCAGTGCAATTCCTGAAATAAATTTCAACGAGAAATTCATTGGTGAGCTCTGTATTGATCTTGGTGATGATCTTCAAGGTTTTTCAAGGTTTTTTGCAAGAAGTTTACGTTTACGTTTAGCATTACCCAGGAACAATGACGTGAACGCAGTAAATTCTGTTTCCTTTGGGGTGCTTCATTAGCGTGAGTCCCCTTGCCTCTCACGTTTCGGGTTGCTTAATAGTGGGTCCGGATGCAATAAGGGCACATAAAATTTTTTCGTGCGAAAACCAAGTCCCCTGGAGGCTTTAGAAAAAATTTTCAAATTTTAATTTTCAAAAGATA
>NC_046661.1:59873988-59878267 GCF_010883055.1 Belonocnema kinseyi
TGATAATCTACAAAAAAAGACAAATCTTAAACAAAATACATGAATTTTCAAAGAAATTATTTAATTTTAAAGTAAAAAAGACGAATTATCTACAAAAAATTGCAATTTTTAAGCGAAAAATATGAGTTTTCAATGAAAGAGTTAAACTTTCAACCAAATAGTTAAATTTTCAATCATAATTTAGAAACCTTGTTAAAAAAATGTATTTTTTTTGACAAAGTGGTTCAACTCTTAGTAAAATAATCGACTTTCAAACCCAAGAAGATGTACAGTTGATATTTTAACCAAACAATTGCATTTTTGACCAAAATGATAAAATTTTCAAACAAAAGGATTAAATTTCTACTAAATAAGGTCAATTTCCAACAAAATACATGAACTTTCAGCAAAATTATTTAATTTTAAAAACAAAAAGAGTATTTCCACCCAAAACTTGTAATTATAATTTTTAACAATATATTTGCATTTACAACAGAACGACTTTACAACCAAAACATATTTATAGTTCATAATTCAACCGAAAAATGTAATTTTTAATCAAAAAGTATAAATTTTCCATAAAACAATTTAATTTCTACAAAGAAAGACGACCCTTTAACAAAACACATGATTTCTTAACCAAAAATGGTATTGATTGATTGTCAGTTTCAAAAATGTATTTTCAACGAAAGAAATGAACCTTCAAATAAAATAAAATAGACTATTATAATATAACATAATTATAACATTATCATTATTAATATACGTATATATTTATATATATATAATAGTATTAATATTTATATAATTTATATTTTATACATGAAATAACATAACCTCAAAATATACGCTAATCAAGAGGCGCGCGATCTATTCAAATCATGAGAATCGTCAGCGTCGAAATCTGGAAACATTAAAATCCTAATCTCCTGAATTTATTTCAAAGCAGTTAGCTGTTAGCAGATAGATATATAAATAGAATCGACGAAGTGCTCCGAACGGCAATCGTGCATCTTCGAGTTTTCAAATTCAGAAGAGGAGAAATGGGTTGCGCGCGCAACTCAGTCATTTACAGCGTCTCCTACTCTATTCACACGGACATAGCCCTGTCATAGTATTGGACCACATCTCGTTTCAGATCTGGGATCACTGGTTGAGTAAGGCACGATAGGCACTCAATCTAATCCTGTGTTCGATCCTGGGTTTTTACGATGTTTTAAGTATCGTTAAAAAAATAACACTATAGTTTCATTCGGAATCGATCGCCCAGAATTTCTTACACCATGGGTACATTCAAGCTGGCCGTTTGCTACATTCCAGGCGCACAAAATGCACCAAATTTCCAATTAATTACAATAAAACAAGAACCAGGCCATTTTTCAAAAAATCCCCCTTTGAGGGATTGTATTTACCTACTAGGATTATGTGGTTAAAATACGAGATAAAAAAATTTATAATTGTGCAAAAGATCCTGTTATTTGTAAATGCATGGGCTGATTTTCAAGCCTGATGAAGCTCTTTAAGGCGCGTCCTCAGGCTTGAAAATTAGCCCATGCATTACTCTGAAAAGCTTTTCTCCTACAATTCTGAATAGTGTGATTTCATATGTCAAACACAGACTATAAATGCCTAAAAGCAGCACTGACCAGAGAGCTTTTTTTTTGAAAAATGGCCTGGTTCTTGTTTTATTGCAATTGATTGAATATTTAATGCATTTCGTGCGCTTGGGAAGTAGCAAACGGCCACCATGTGTGTACCCATGGTGAAAGAAATTTAGGGCAGATAATTTTAGAATGAAACTAGAGTGTTTTTTTTTTGACGATACTTAAAACGTCGTAAAAAAACAGGATCGAGCTCGGCATTTGATTGAGTGCCTGTCATGCCTCACTCAACCTTCCCATTGTTAGAGATAAGAGCCGGTTGATAGAAAGAAAAAATCATTCAAATAATAAGTAATATAATTTCAATATTCTGTAATAGATGCATTAGATAACCTCGAGACGATTAAAAAATGAAAGAAGAAAATCGGTTAATCCGTTCAATTTTTGTTGAGAGTTTTATTCATTTGATTTCCAATTTAACCTATGTAAAAGAAATTGTAATTATTCCACTCTTTGTGCAAATTGTATATTTTTTCGAGAAATTTAATCGTCGTGGTTGAAAATTGGTTTAAGCTTTGGTTGAAAATTAATTTTCTGGACTCACATTTTATTTGAAAATTCGAGTTTTTGAAAAGTTATGTTTTTCAGTTGAAAATACAAGCATATCCTTCAAAAAGCATGTGTTATTTCGAAATTCGTCTTTTTTGGTAGCGAATGGATCTTCTTGGCCCCTAACTGAAAATTCCTAGAGGTTAAAATTTTTTTTCGGTCCATTATTTTAGTATAAAACATAAAGTCTATAGTTGTCCTGAGAATATAAATAGCAAGAGAATATAATTGAAGTGAAGACTAATTACTTATTATGTATCTATGTTATATTACACTCATTGTATCAGATATATAATCAAAGACCATCTTTTATGATAAGAAGTTTTTTTTTGACATTTGATATATTGAGTATATTATACAGGGTGTCTAAAAAGTCCCGGGACGGTTAGATATTTCATGAGGTAAACTATTTTTCAAAGAAGTGAAGGTCAGTTCTAAAGTAAATTTCAACGAGGAATTCAATGGTGACCTTTATTTTGACCTTGAAGTTGACCTTGAAGTTGACCTTAATGGCTTTTTGAAGGTCAACTTTGTTTTTTCAAACGGAAACCCCCTTTTTCATACCTGCAATCGATAGAGCGGAAAATTCTACGTTCAGGAACGTACCCAAGTCCTAGGTCAATTGTAACTTCAAGGTCAGTTAGAGGTTATTTGAAATTAATAAAGTTTTCCAAGAGGTTAGTATAATTCCTGAAGTAAATTCCAACGAGAAATTCATTGGTGAGCGATACCATAAGTCCTATACCGTTTTTCCATACGGATATTACAAATCGTAACTGAAGTACGATTGCAAGTACATATTTACGATCTTTCGCTAAAAGATTATTATGACGCAACCTAAACTTTCGGAACGAGAGAGGGTATCTGTATTAATGATGCGTGGTTCGGGAGATCGAGTTCGATCTTATGATCAAGTTCGTTTGCTTTTTAATCGCACGTTTCGTAATGGAGAAGGGTTAAATCCTGTCTCAAAATCAACAATTAAAAGAACTGTAAGGCGCTTTATGAATTATGGATCTATCAAGGACCTTTAGAGAACTGGTCGGCCAAAATCTGCAGGATCTGAGGAGATGCAGATGGACATAGCCCAAGCATTTGTTGAAAACCCACACCTTGGCTTACGTCGAGCTAGTGATGAGCGTGACGTTGCTCCTGAGACAGTGCGAAATATTTTAAAAAGCATTATTTTCCATCGTTACAAAGTTCATCTGGTACAAGAACTCAATGTAGACGATCCTGATCGTCGGGTTGAGTTTTGTGAAATTATGATGGACAGAATTGATAGAGATCCTCTTTTCTTGTTCAATGCAGTATTTTCAGATGAATCTGCTTTCGTTTTAAAAGGTGAAGTTAACAGGCAAAATGGGAAATGTTGGTCCAACACAAATCCTGATTGGATGTTGGAGAGTCACACACAATATCCACAAAAGATTAATGTTTGGGCCGGTGTCTTGAATGATACATTTATAGGCCCTTTCTTCATCGATGGTAATCTAAATGCTCGTGCATATGAAGAGCTTCTCAGAAACCAAAATGTAGCCAGTATAAGGGAGATTACAGGCGATAATTTTCAAAATATTTGGTTCCAGCAGGACGGAGCAGCGGCTCATTGTGGTAGGGAGGTTCGAGCATATTTGGATACTCAGTTCCCTCAAGGGTGGATTGGAAGAAAGGGTGCAAACAAGTGACCTGCTAGATCTCCTGATCTGACGCCTCTCGACTATTTTCTTTGAGGTTATTTAAAGAGCAAAGTATACTCAACGCAACCGCAAAGCTTAAACGATTTGCAGAATCGAATTCTGTAACAAGCTACTTTGATTTATAGGGAGATGATTCGCAATGCTGTAACTCATTCTTACAATCACATAGCTTTTTTCAAGAAGCTCAAAGTTTTCAGTTCGAACATCTTCACTGTAGCGTGAGAGGCAAGGGGACTCACGCTAATCAAACATCCCGAAACGTGAGAGGCAAGGGGACTCACGCTAATTGTGGGTCCGGATGCAATAAGGGCACATAAAATTTTTTCGTGCGAAAACCAAGTCCCCTGGAGGCTTTAGAAAAAATTTTCAAATTTTAATTTTCAAAAGATA
>NC_046661.1:59878367-59900730 GCF_010883055.1 Belonocnema kinseyi
ATTATAAACAACAATTAAAAACTATACAAATTTGAACAGAGTGGTTAGAAATAAAAAGCCTTGATTTGTTAAAATTGTAATGAGCTAAATTTTAAGTTTAAATGCTGCAATTTTAATTTAGAATAATATTCGAAATTAATTTAAAACTTTAAATTATTTGAAACAATTTAAAACAGGATTTAGATTTTTGCAGATTAAAAAAAAAGCTTTTGAGAATTGTAAAATATTCAAAAAGAATAACAAAAATTGTTGTGATTGCTAAGAAAATTGAAAATGATTTTTTAGTTTGAAAAATTAATTTCAAGTGAGTATTTGAAAAGATTTTAAAACTTAAAAAAAGAAAAGGAATCAGGACGATTTTAAGGCAATTTTTTTATTTTGCAGTTTTTTTAATTTTAGGAAAAAAATCTAATTTACACAATAAATCAATTTTCAACCCAAAAGTTTACTATTCAACAAAAATAGACTATTATAATATAACATAATTATAACATTATCATTATTAACATACGTATATATTTATACATATAATAGTATTAATATTTATATAATTTATATTTTATACATGAAATAACATAATAATCTCCTGAATTTATTTTAAAGCAATTAGCTGTTAGCAGATAGATATATAAATAGAATCGACGAAGTGCTCCGACCGGCAATCGTGCATCTTCGAGTTTTCAAATTCAGAAGAGGAGAAATGGGTTGCGTGCGCAACTCAGTCATTTACAGCGTCTCCTACTATATTCACACGGACATAGCCCTGTCATAATATTGGACCGCATCTCGTTTCAGATCTGGGATCACTGTACTCAACCTTCCCATTGTTAGAGATAAGAGCCGGTTGAGAGAAATTAAGAATGATTAAAATATAAAGGAATTTAATTTCAATATTCCGCATTAGATGCATTAGATAACGACGAGACGATTAAAGAAAGAAAGAAGAAAATCAGTTAATCCGTTCAATTTCTGTTTAGGGTTTTTGTAACTTTTCCTCTCTTCTCAGATTCTACGACAAGAAGTATGGAGGAAAGATGCTGCGTATTCTTGAATCAAAAAAATGTGGAATAGCAATTCCTTTTCCATTATTTTCAATCGGAAACTCGAAATTCATCATTTTTCTATTTTTTTTCTTGAACCTTTGTTTTAAAACAGCTGCTTGCTTCACAATGAATGTGATGTTGCTCACGATTGATCCAGTATTTTGGGTGAAACCATCGACATATAGAAATGGACAGGTAACGCTTTGGGTAGAACTGAAATGGGCTCTAGAGAGAGAAAAAACATATGAGATGTAGACCTGCCTTTTTCTATTTCAGGACTCTGTCAAGTGATTTGATGGCCCTGGGTATTGCCCAAATATTCCGTACGGTTAATTAAAAAAAAAAGATAAACAATACATTAGAAATTTATAGTTATAATAAATTGAATTTTAAAGAACATGCATGTAAGATAACCTGTTTTAGATAGATTATTTTAAAAACTTGGTAACCTTGAATTCTTCTTGAAATTTTGTTTTTGTTGTAACATTTTTTATTTTACTATATTCAATAACTTTACTTACGTATGAAAACATATCCCCGTAAAACGTCTTGACAACGCCCACAAACTACACATGCTGCCACCATTTTTATATTTATTTACATTAAATTATAATTAAATGAAACATTAATAAATCAATTCTGAAAAGTGCGATAAACGTCACATTATTGAGGCACTCGCGACTCAAAGCACGGTCCTGTGCTGCGCCAAACTTCACCCAACGAAAATAATCTTGACCAATCAGCTCTATCTAGAAAGAGATAGGTCTACGTCTCATATGTTTTTTCTCTCTCTAGAGCCCATTTCAGATCTCCCCACAGCATTACCAGTCCATTTTTATATGTCGATCGGTCAAACAAGATAGTTCCATTTTTAACCAAACAGATTAATTAATATCAACTGAATGGATGAAGCTCAAAACATGAATTTTTAACAAATCATACCCACATTCAACGAAATAATTGAACATTCAACCAAAATTATTTTATGTTAACCAAAACTGTTTGTTTATTACAAAAAAGACCAATTTTGAAACAAATAGTGCAAGTTTCTATACTAAAAAAAAGGATAAATTTTTAACCGAAAATGGAATAGTAAAATTTTTTGTAAATAAGATTAAATTTCACTTTAAAAAAATACAAAGTTGCACCAAAATATGTACTTTTTCAATAAAATTGTGTAAACTATGCAAAAAAAAGCGAATTATCTTCAAAAGGGTTGAATCTTCCACCAGAAAATTATATCATTTTAAGGAAAAATTCCATTTTCTACCAAGTAGTTAAATTTTCCACTTGTTGAGATGTAAATTTGTATTAAATTTAAAAAATTGCGATGTAACTTGAAAATTTATCACATACATTTTTGGAAAATCGAAATAAGGACACCTTCGTTCTCCGCAGTCAAAATGAGAGTAAAAATAGTCTCAATTGTAACTTGAGAATTCTAAAATTAAAGCGATTCAAAAGTGAAGAAATTATTCCATTTTTAAATAGCAATTTTTTTAAATTGAGCTTTCAAGGTCAAAATTGTTGAAAATTTTGTCGAATAAAATATTTTCAATTTAAAAGTACAAAAGTACAGAAGTTTATAAAAATGAATAATGTAATTTTGAGTGTATGTATTTAATCTCTCCCTTTTATGGGTTTGAGGGCCTCCGCTCCCGGTACATATATTTACAATTCCATCCTTAGTCTAACTTAACTACTATTTATATTCTACTCTTTCGCATTACGTAGGATAAACAATAGTAACAGTAGTGATATTAATTCCTAAAGAGAACGAGCTTCCAGGGCTTCCGTTTCCTCTTACCATAAAAAATGCATTTTCCACGATATTGAGAACAATTTTCGTTTTTTACTTTCCCTTTTCAGGATCACCCGTTTGGCTCTGCCCTACTGCCTTGCTTTCCCTTACTTCATCCAATTTCTTCATCCACATCACTACCTGTCCACTACCATCCAAGATCCATCTTACACACTCATCCACACTCAACTGTCCCTCTTCCTCTCCTGTACATCTCTCTAATACATGTGCCCATGACTTCATTTCGTATCCACATACTCTGCATAAATTCTCCTCTTCATTCATCCAATATCTGCATGCTCTCACTCCTTCACCCATTCTGAACCGTACAACCGTACTCCATTTTTCTTCTTTTTTATTTTTTGCAAATATTCTGGTTCCGTCAACCCTTTGACCATCATATACCATCTATTGTACCTCGAATCTATAATCTTTGTCCATCTCTCTTCTCCTTCTTTAACCAATAGCTCTAACTCTATGTCCTGCCACTCCATAACCCCTTCTCGAATATTACACACTCTTCTCATTCTTCTTCTTTCTTCCTCCCATTTTGAGTTTCCCACATTACCTATAGCTTCATTGTTCCGAATTTCGCCGAAACATGCTTGTGCAATTTTACTTCCTTCTCCCCTTTTTGGCTTCTCTTCAAACCTCCATGCTCTCTTAATATGTCTAGCAACCATATTTTCTCTTCCTAACTCTTCTTTTAACATATATCCTGGGCAACTCCAGCTAACCCCCATTACCCACCTCAGGAATCGCTCATGCATACTCTCTACTTTCCTATGTTCCTTCCATCCTCAGATCTCCACACCATAACACAACACCGCCCACACCAACGCATCAAACAACCAGACCCTCATTATCCAATCGTTCTTGAACCTTCTCTTTCCTATACCCCATACTTGGCCCATGACTTTACTCGCACATTCAATTCTTTTCCTGACCTGCAGCTCGTTTCCCCCTTCTGCCTCAAACCAAAAACCTAGGTAACAGAACTCCACAATTTCCATTTTTTGTCCGTTTATCTTCCAAACGTAATTTATTTTGCTCTTTCTATTTCTGAAACACAACACCTTTTTCTTATCTACGTTCACCGTCAGCTCTTTTGTTCCCACATACTCTTCGAAGATTCTCATCATTAGGTTCATCCTCTTCTCATCATCTGCTAATAGAACTACATCTTTCGCGTATGCTAGAGAGTATAGTTTGCTATTATCCAAAACCGTTCCTCCTTTCCCTTTCTCCTTTAGCTTCTCCTCTAAGTCTGCCAATAGGATACTAAATAGTAACGGAATCAAAGGGCACACTTGCCTTAGACCTCGGCTTGTCCAGAAAACCTGCCCTTTTTTCTTTCCTATTTTCACCCTAATCCTGATTTCAGTAAAAATTTCCTTTATCCTATCCACTAACCTTTCCTCTACACCCCTCTCTTTCATTGTACGTACATGTTGTCTATAGTTCCCATTCCTGTTCTAAATCCCGTCTGATTATGTGGGATACTTTCTTTTTGTTCTACCTGACTCTCCAACCTATTTCTTAAGATTTCTGCATATATTTTATAGCCGACTGACATGAGAGTGATCCCTCTGTATTCCTCTACCTTCTTTCCTTTCTCATTCTTGACAAGCGGTACCACCAGTCCCGTTGTTCACTCTTTCGGCCAACCTTCCCCTTTCCATACCTTGTTGCAGATCTTCCACATCCCATCCCTAATCCCGTCCTTCCAAACTTCATCGTTTCGTTCTCCATTCCATCTTCTCCCGTCGACTTGTTTCTTTTTAACGTATTTATTGCCTCATCCACTTCTCCTCTTGTTATCTCGTTCCCTTCATCTATTTCTCCTTGGACTATCCTACACTTTTCCCCTTTGATCTTATTTTGCTCTCCCCCTAATAGACCCTTAAAACAATCCGTCCATTCCTCCATTTCTTTTTCTTCGTTAACGCCCTTCCTTTCCCCTCTATCCCTATTTATCACATCTCGCACCCTACCTTCTTTGATCGCTTTTTCTACCTCTGCTTTATATTCTTCCTTTCCCCTCTGTCTTTTTATTTCCAGCATCTTCTCATGTTCTTTTTTCCTCCTGATATACTCCTCCTTTTCCATTTCCCCTCTTCTCCATTTGCTCACACACTCTTTTATTCTCTCTTTACTCTCCCAGCATTCCTCGTTCCACCAGTCTCTCTTTCCCCCTACTCTTTCTTCATTAGTACCCAGCTCATCCTTTACCTTTTCAATGGACCCCTTCAACCTTTCAATTAACGAGTCTATTCCCTCCCCTTTTTCATACCTAACCTTCTCCTTTTTCATCTTTTGCTTAAACTCTTTTAATTTATCTAGCCCCCTCCCCACCCGGGTCGACTTCTCGGCACTTTCATCACCGCTGTTGTCACTGCGATCAACGTCACCCATCCCCCACTTTCAATGCTTTCAGCAACGTCAGCTTGGCAGCCTCTACGGTTATCTTCTCTGTGCGATCGTCCAGGAACTGTTGCCCTCTGGCGCCAGTTTGTGGACTTCGCGTCGTCGGCATCCTACCTTACCCAAACCTCCGTGATGTTTCCCGCCTTTAGTTCCTACCTCTTGCCCCCCTGAGCAAGCAACTATTTTTTCACTCCTAGCCTCAAAATCTTCACACGCTCCAAATTCTCACTTCAAACCACTCACTTTCACCCTTCACACCTTTGCCTTCACTCACCCTTCTTCCTTTACACTAGATCTCCGCACTTTCTGCCTTTTCTGTATCCACTCACCCTTATTTCCTTCACCAAAGCCAAAAATGCACCACTTGACAAAAAGAGTTCTTTCGCGATCGGTACCCGAAACGGAAGCCAATGAATAATGTAATTAATTTTTAATTAAGAAATGAATATCCTTGGTTACGAAATACTTTTTGATTGAATATATTCATCTTTTTATTTGAAAATAAAACTATTTGGTTGAATGTTGAACTCTTGTTAAAATAAATTGGGTTTTGTGAAGATTCGTCTTTTTGGCTTAAAAATATATAAAATTGGTAGAAAATAAAAATGTTTGGTGGCAAGTAAACTTTATTATTAATAATTCATACGGTTGGTTGATAATTTAACAATTTTTGTAGAAAATTTAACTATTAAGTTAAAAATAAAACTGTTCATTAGAAAATTTAACTAATTGGTAGAAAATTCACTTTTTCCTTAAAATGATATAATTTACTGGTTGAAAATTCAACCCTTTTGAAGATAATTCGCCTTTTTTCTTCATAGTTTTCACAATTTTTTTGAAAAAGTACATATTGTGGTGCGCATTTTTATTTTTTTCTAATAAAAATTAATCTTCTTTACAGAAAATTTTACTATTCCATTTTCAGTTGAAAATTTACCTTTTTTTTAGTATAGAAACGTGCAGTATTTGTTTGAAAATTTGTCTTTTTTGTAATAAACAGACCGTCTTGGTTAACATATCATCTTTTTGGTTGAGTATTCGATTATTTGGTTGTACGTAGGACTGTTTTGTTGAAAATTCATGTTTTGAGCATCATCCCTTCAGTTGATATTAATTAATCTTTTCGGTTAAAAATGTAACTATCTAGTTTGACGCAAAATAGTGAACCAATCCTGAGCAACATCACATTTATTGTGAAGCAAGCAGCTGTATTTGAAACAAATATTCAAGAAAAAAGAGAGGTTGAAAATTATGGAAAAGGAATTGCTAAAGAAAACGCTACGAATTGCATAACCTTAAAGTGTAATCTTGAAAATAAAATAACTTGCAATTCCACATTTTTCCTATTTAAGAATGCGCAGCATCTTTTTTCTATATTTTTTGTCGTAGAATCTGAGAAGAGAGGATTTGTTACGAAAACTCTCAACAGAAATTGAACGGATTAACCGATTTTCTTCTTTCTTTTTTCAATCGTCTCAGCGTTATCTAATGCATCCTGGGGTTTTACGTTGTTTTAAGCATCGTCGAAAAAATAACATTATAGTTTCATTCGGAAAAGATCGCCCCGAATTTCTTTCACCATGGGTACACTCATGGTGGCCGCTTGCTACTTTCCAGGCGCACAAAATGCATCAAATTTCGAATTAATTGCAATAAAACAAGAACCAAACCATTTTTCGAAAAATCCCTCTTTGAGGGATTATATTTACCCACTAAGATTATGTGTTTAAAATATGAGATCAAAAAATTTATAATTGTGGAAAAAATTCATAAGTTGAATATCAGTTGTTCTAAAGCATCGAAACAGACACTGTTCCACTTTTGTATCGGGTACGTAACGAAATTTGAATCAAAGTGCGTCAATATAGATATACTCACTATGCTTCGCTCCGTTCGATTTTGCTGGTTCGAATGACGACGAACCGCGAGGATCCAACGAATCTGTAACGTAGAAGCTTCGCGTGAGCATTGCGCTGAGTTGAGGCGCCCGGACAATATGTATTGGGAAAAAATAAACAATACTGATTTAAATATCAAATCTCGCGTGCTCTCAAATTTAAACGGTGCACGAAAATAATTAAAGTAACAAACATCGCTCATACAATAAAGTGCGAGAGTTAAGGATGATGAACGGTCAAAGTTACGATAATGCTTTATTGAGATAGTTGCATATATAGAACACTATCGGATCAATCAAGGAACGTCAGCTGATCGAATAAAGTAAGATTTAGATTGTTCGCAATGCAAAATGCCCGTGCAGAAATTTCCCCATCTTTCCCTATTTGAAGTTGGGTTCTGATAGGGCCCCTGTCAAAATATCTAGTCTAGGAAAAACTGGTTGGGCCCCTATCGGAATATCTAGTCTAGAAAAAACTAATGGGTGCCCTGCCAGGTTCTAGTGAAGAATTCCATGCTTCGTATAAGTATAGCAAATCTATCTGTGTCTAATGGGCCCCCGACCAGAGAACTCCCAAAATATTATATTTTCTCAAATATAATTTTGAGGCTTTTGAAGGTTTCAGTATCCAAAAATAATGTTTTTATGAGTATTTAAACTCGTTATTCTCGAAAAATTGGCTTAGGGGACTAATAAATATTTTCTTCGGATCTTTATGAAAAATTGTAAATGTTTAGAAAAAATTACATTTTAGGCTTAGGTTTAAATGCTCATAAATATTAAATGTTCTGTCACTATAAAAAGTTTTAAAGTAGTCTACAATGGGTAAAAACGAAATATTATACGAAGAAAAATTTCAGTCGGTTACATTTAATTACTTAAAATTAATTTTATTGATATTCATGTTAACATTTTGAACGGATTA
Source organism: Belonocnema kinseyi (assembly GCF_010883055.1). Classification (NCBI taxonomy): domain Eukaryota; kingdom Metazoa; phylum Arthropoda; class Insecta; order Hymenoptera; family Cynipidae; genus Belonocnema; species Belonocnema kinseyi. The sequence goes on from NC_046661.1 coordinate 59,886,461, forward strand.
AAGTACTGGCTGGCAGTAGCGTGACAGTACCCCGTAGGAGTCCCGCCGGGACTCTTCTCTCCAATTGAATTGTAGGCGGGCTGACCCCACTAGAACCCTACTAGAAAATCTATTAGGGCACCTGTGGACTCAGCGTTACGTTCCAGACGGGCCTCGACTAGTTTTTCCCGCTAGAGCCCGACTAGAGATATGTTAAACTAGCCAGGTACCCACTAGACCCCTTCATAAATTTCTGCACGGGTGCAAGCCGATTGTTAGTCTAACCTGGTATGTCCTGCTTTTGCGGGTTGCGAAAAACTGCGTTTTGCGCTAAAATATACAAATACGTTTGTCTAAATTTTTAAAATTAAAATTCAATTATCTTTAAAATAACAATTGTGAGCTAGCACATTTGATCCGCTAGAGTCATTCTTATAGAAAATATTACTACCTGGCAAATCTCCATTTAATTGCATCGATTCATAAGAACGTATTACAAACGTGCCTTAAACCAAAATTATTATCACAAAACAATGAATTTCATTAATTATTATTAAAAGTTATTTTGTTGGAAAAAAATCGACTTTTTGTAAAAAAAATTTTATGGTAACATTATTAGTTACAAATTATGATTTGACTACCCGGGTGCGCAGAATCGTGCACCAGGTAATTTAATACGTATTCCAAAAGAACTTTTTCAAAATTCAAATTTTTGCAATACCCAAAACAACTCTCAATGGTGAGTCAACGACCCGGGTGCGCCTGCTCGTGCACCAGGTCCCTTTAAACGTTATCTACGAGAACTTCTTTGAAATTTAAATTTTTTCAATAACCAAAACACTTATAAATGGTGATTCGACGACCCGGGTATGCTGGATCGCGCACCAGGTCATTTAGAAGGTCATCTACGAGAACTTTTTGGAAATTTAAATTTTGTCCATAACCGAAACAATTACAAATGGTGAGACAACGACCTGGGTGCGCAGGATCGTGGAACAGATAGTTTAACACGTATTCTACAACAATTTTTTCAAAATTCACATTTTTCCAATACCCAAAACAACTCTCAATGGTAACTCAACGACCCGGGTGCGTCTGCTCATGCACCAGGTCCTTTTAAACGTCATCTACGAGAACTTCTTTGAAATTTAAATTTTTTCAATAACCAAAACAATTACAAATGGTGATTCGACGACCCGTTTATGTCGGATCGCGCACCAGGTCATTTAGAAGGTCATCTACGAGAACTTTTTGGAAATTTTAAATTTTGTCCATAACCAAAACAACTACAAATGGTGAGATAACGACCTGGGTGCGCTGGATCGTGCAACAGATAGCTTAACACGTGTTCTACAAGAACTTTTTCAAAATTAAAATTTTCCAATTACCAAAATAACTCTCAATGGTGAGTTGACGAATCATTTTCAATAACCAAAACAATTACAAATGGTGATTCGACGACCCGTGTATGCCGGATCGCGCACCAGGTCATTTAGAAGGTCATCTACGAGAACTTTTTGGAAAATTTAAATTTTGTCCATAACCGAAACAACTACAAATGGTGAGATAACGATCTGGGTGCGCAGGATCGTGCAACAGATAGTTTAACACGTGTTCTACAAGAACTTTTTCAAAATTCAAATTTTCCAATTACCAAAATAACTCTCAATGGTGAGTTGACGAACCGGGTGCGCCTGATCGTGCACCAGGTACTTTCAAACGTCATCTACTAGAACTTTATTGAAATTAAAATGTTGCTAATAACCAAAACAATTACAAATAGTGAGTAGATGACGTCTGAAAGGACCTGGTGCACGATCCTGCGCATCCGGGTCATCGTCCCACCATTTGTAGTTGTTTTGTTTATGGAAAAAATGTAAATTTCAAAAAAGTTCTCGTTATTGACCTTTTAAATAACCTGGTGCGCGATCTGGCGCACCTGGATCGTCGACTCACCATTTGTGATTGTTTTGATTATAAAAAATTGAGATTTCGAAAAAGTTCTCGTAGATGACGTCTGAAAGGACCTGGTGCACGATTCTGCGCATCCGGGTCGTCGTCCCACCATTTGTAGTTGTTTTCTTTATGGAAAAAATTTAAATTTAAAAAAAGTTCTCATTATTGACCTTTTAAATAACCTGGTGCGCGATCTGGCGCACCCAGATCGTCTACTCACCATTTGTAATTGTTTTGGTTATAAACAAAATTGAGATTTCGAAAAAGTTTTCGTAGATGACGTTTGAAAGGACCTGGTGCACGAGTATGCGCATCTGGGTCGTCGTCTCACCATTTGTAGTTGTTTTGGTTACGGACAAAATTTAAATTTCAAAAAAGTTCTCGGAGCTCACCTTCTAAATGACCTGGTCCGTAATCCGCCATTTTATGCTAAGAGGTTCATCCAACCTTCGGCAGCTTTGTGTTAGATGGAAGTTCATGCGATCTCATTTTCACATTCTCGGTCCACAGCGAGGAAAAAATGACACTTTTGGTTCAAAATAACGTGCAGCCCACAAATACTGAGCGATTTAAACAAAAAAAGTTTTGAAAAAAAGGTCTTAAGAGATCTAAGAGAGCTGTCGAGCCTCATTTTTCAATTAGCTTTCAATTTTTTATAATTAAACAAATATAACGAAAAAATTGCCTAAGTTTCATAGAATACACGGAGAGACTTTCTATATGAATATTTGATTCACTCTATATGTATAATTAAAATAATATGTAAGAATTTAGGGGTAATCGGGGTAGTACTATGAGGATTCTTACACTGAAAGAAATAGTTTAAGGTTAATGGCAATCTGAGTTTGCTTGAGAATTTCGAACTGAATCAGAAAGAAAATTGTACTGTCTCAGCCATACGAATTTAAGATTTATAACCTACGCATAAGAAATTCACCAAACCTAATAGAACAAGGTAAGTTTATTTGACTGAAATGATAGTTGGGAAAAGTGTAGTAGTAGATATATGATTCAAATATCAAAATATTATAGTGTAGGTGCAAGAATCTTATGCCTCGGTATCATGGCTATATTGGACGTATACTTTTATCAACTATCTATTTGAAAGAACACTGCGTTTAAGTGTTGCATCGGGCATCCGGCTGTTTGCTTGATTCAGCTATACCAATCGATGTATTGTACAATACTGTCACAGGTCTATGCCTGTGTGGATGTAGTAGGAGCCGATGTAAATGACTGGGTTGCGCGCGCAACCCATTTCTCGTCTTCTGAATTTGAAAACTCGAAGGTGCACGATAGCCGGTCGGAACACTTCGGCGGTTGTATTTAAATCTCAATCTGCTTTGAAATAAAATGAAGAGATTGGGATTTTAATATTTCCAGATTTCGATGCTAGCGATTCTCATGATTTGAATACTTCGCGCGCCTCTTCATGTGCGTATATTTTCAGGCTACGTTATTTCAAGTATAAAATATAAATTGTATAAATATTAATACTATTATATATATATATATATTAATGATAATATTATATATATGTTATGTTATAATAGTCTTATTTATATCTTGATCCGCATTGGAAATAAATTAAAGAAATTGGCGATTTTGGAATTCATCTCGTTTGGATAAAAACTCAATTATTTGATAGAAAAATTAATTATTTTGTTGAAAATGTTACTATTTGGTAAAAAAAAGTCCTCTTTTATATCAAAAGTTCAATTACTTTGTTGAAATTTTTATTTTTTTATTTCAAGGTTCATCTCTTTCGTTGAAAATACATTTTTGAAACTGAAAATTAATCTATACCATTTTTTGTTACAAAATCATGTAATTTGTTAAAAATTCGTCTTTCTTTGTAGAAATTCAATTGTTTTATGGAAAATTTATACTTTTTGATTAAAAATTACATTTTTTGGTTGAATTATCAACTGTAAATATTTTTTGGTTGCAAAGTCGTTTTGTTCTAAATGCAACTATATTGTTAAAAATTAAAATAATGATTTTTGTGAAAAATTCGATGTTTTTCTTGTTCAATTCCATTTTTTATCACAGTTGTTATCTGGAAATTGAACTATTCCATTTTTGGTTGAAACTTTATCCTGTACGTTGTATTAGTTAAAACACCAATTATTTAAAAATTATTAGATTAACTGCGAAATAAAAAATTGCATTAAAATCGTCCTGATTCTTTTTTTTTTTAATTTTTAAAATCTTTTCAAATACTCACTTAAAATTAATGTTTCAAAATAAAAAGTCATTTTCATTTTTCTTAACAATCACAACCATTTTTGTTATTCTTTTTAAATATTTCACAATTCTCAAAAAGCTTAATTTTTTTTTAATCTGCAAAATTCTGCATCGTATTTCAAATTATTTGAAATAATTTCAAGTTTTAAATTAATTTTGAATCTTTTTTAAAATAAAAATTGTAACTTTCAAACTTAAAATATAGCTAATTACAAATTTAACAATTCAAGGCTTTTTATTTCGAACCATTTTGTTCAAATTTGTGTAGTTTTGAACAGTTGTTTGTAATGGATTGTCTTAAATGAACGGTCAAATATTGCTGATAATTAACAAAAATTTTTTTTTAATTAAAAAATTTCAAATTAAATGGGTTAAAAATAAAAAATTTTTAGACGGAAATAATATTTAAAAATAATTTTATAAACTAATATCTATAATTCTTTAATTTTGAAGGGATTCAGAATCATCTTGTGAAATCAATTATTTTTCAATTTTTAATACTTTAAATTAAATTTTAAACATTTTATTTTAAAATTCTTTAAATTAAAAAAATCATAATCGAAAACAAATAAATTAATTTTCTATCAAATAATTGGTGTTTTAACTAATACAATGTATACAATATATACGATTAATTTTTAATCAATCCTATAATAGTTACATTTTCAGATAAAGATAAATAATTTTTAAGAGAAAAAATTAATTTTCAACGAAGTTGTTAATTTGTCAACCAATCAGACGAATTTTCGCCAAAGAAAATTAATGATCTACAAAAAAGACAAATTTTAAACAAAATACATAAACTTTCAATGAAATAATTTAATTTTTAAGTCAAAAAGGAGTATTATATACATAAAAGCTGAATTTTTAACCAAATTTGAAAGCAAATAGTTGAATTTTCACCTATAATTATGCATCATCAATAAGAAAAAATTAATTTTTTTACTAAGTAGTTATACTTTAAGTAAATAATCAAATTTTTCACCCAAAAATTATTATTTTAATTTTTAACAATATAGTTGCATTCACAAAAAACGACTTTGCAACCAAATAATATTTACAATTGATAATTCAACCGAAAAATGTAATTTTTAATCAAAAAGTATAAATTTTCCATAAAACAATTGAATTTCTACAAAGAAAGACGAATTTTTAACAAAATACATGATTTTTTAACCAAGAATGGTATAGATTAATAGCCAGTTTCAAAAATGCATTTTCAGCGAAAGACTTTTTTACAAAATAGTTACATCTTCAACAAAATAATTAATTTTTCAATCAAATAATTGAGTTTTTATCCAAACGAGATGAATTCCAAAATCGCCAATTTCTTTAATTTCCTTCAAATGCGGATCAAGATACACTACCGTTCAAAAGTTTGGGCTCACTTAGATAAATCGTTTCTTTTTGTATTTATTGCTTTAATTATACCGGAGCTGAAAAAATGTCTCTTTAAAAGATTGATTGTTTTCGAAATTCTGTTTAAAATAAGGCCACGGTGAAGCCAATTTGTCCAGTTTTTAAGTAGATATTGAAAAATAGTGTAAATTTCAATGTTTTCTTAAACTTTCAATAACTTCTGAAGTAGTCAACGTTTTTCTATATTCTTATGCTCATTTTGAAGCTTTTTTCACCGTATCACAACAGCTTACGAGTATTAATCGTAAGAAATGTTCTTTCGAATTGCAAGAACTTGAATTTTGAACAAAAAAGTTGGAAAAATTGAAATATTATTTTTAGTAACAAAAATATTTTTGTAAAATATATGAAACATATAATCATGAATTGTCTATGTAATTTTCTCAAAATATATATTTATTTTACTTTTGACTGATTTTCCTACAGATAAGATGTTTTCAAATTTATCCAACTTTTTTATTAGAACTTCAAGTTCTTGCAATTCGAAAAGAAATTTTTTACAATTCATACTCGTAAGCTACTGTGATACGGTGAAAAAAGCTTTAAAATGAGCCCAAGAAAATTGAAAAACGTTGAGTATTTCGGAAATTATTGAAAATTTAAGAACACATTGAAATGTACACTATTTTTGCAATATCTATTTTAAAACTAGACAAATAGGCTTCACCCTGGCCTTATTTTAAACAAAATTTCGAAAACAATCAACCTTTTAAAGAGACATTTTTTTAGCTCCAGTAAAATTGAAGAGAAAATACAGCAACAACAAAAAACGATTTTTGTAAGTGAACCCAAACTTTTGACTGGCAGTGTATAAATAAGACTATTATAATATAACATAATATTATCATTAATAATATATGCATATATTTATATACATAATAGTATTAATATTTATATAATTTATATTGAAAATAACGAAACATCAAAATATACGCATATAAAGAGACGCGCGAATTATTCACATGAGAATCGCCAGCATCGAAAACTGGAAATATTAAAATCCCAATCTCTTTATTTTATTTCAAAGCAGATTGACATGTAAATAGAACCGCCGAAGTGTTTCGACCGGCTATCGTGCACCTTCGAGTTTTCAAATTCAAAAGAGGAGAAATGGGTTGCGCGCGCAACCCAGTTATTTACATCTTCTTCTACTATGTTCACACGGACCTACACCTGTGATAGTATTGGACCATGTCTCGTTTCAGATCTGGGATCACTGCGCCCCACCTGGTCTACCTGCCCACTCTCCACACCTATACTACAATGTAGGTAGAGTCTACATTACTCCCCCCCCCCTCCTAATGAAAATTAGGTGTTATACATTTATTGTATTACGAGTAATTTTACATTTTAAAAAGTGATTGCGCAACATATGGGTTCTGGGAAGAGTGGTTGTATATAAGAAATTTTTAATTATTAAGATAACGCAAAAAACATGGTTTTGTCCTTAACTATTCGTCCATATTACAAGTTTAGGCGCTTCTAAAATTATAAAGAACTTAAAATTATCGAGCATTCACATCCTTTAAAATTGCGACATGTTGCTTGAAAAGAACCTTAGTCGTGAGTAGCATGTAATCTAATCTTAGAGGTTAATTCGCCTTATTGGCTGATGTAAATGGTGAGCAATACATAATACAGTTTTATAAAGAATATAGCCTAGTCTTTGAGGTTGGTTTGGCTTAGTAGCTATTCGTATAGCTAAGAATACATAATAAAATCTCTATAACACCAATTTACAGAAAGGTTCGCAAAATAAGAACTAACTTTAACTCAAAATTGCAAAACGTCTTTGAATTTATAAAATACTGTTCCAGAGGAGAAAATTTGTTTATTCCGTAAAATAAGGATATGAATGTGGGGTATCGACAGTCCTACTTACATTTTTGTATCAAAATTGCACAACGCTCGAGAGCTTACATTATATAAAGAATTGTGTATAAAGTTTCGGATACCCTCGTACTTCCTTGCAATAATATTCATAATCTTTTTAGGATCTCAAATTGATAATAGGAATGGATTCAAGATCTATAATACCCTCTTTTTTTTCTTGTAATAGTATTTAACATAGTTCCTGCAGATGACTCATCGGGTCAGGTGTTTCTTGTGGGCATTCTTTGCGAGGTTTCATGTACCTATTGACTACCTTAACATCAAGCTCGTCGCAAAAAGTTACTTTTTTTCGTGGCTTAGAGTTAAAGGTACTTGTAACATTGGATAATGTCCTAACGCTACCTATTTCTACAATACTGTCTTCTGCTTGAACTGGCTTAGGTTTACTTCGTCGTAGGATGCTCGGTATGAACCTACTACGTTTGGGTTCGTTAGTTTCATCTGCAACAGTCGACGCGTTTTTGTCGGCCTTATTAGAATTTGCAATTTCCGAATACGAGGGCTGTCCCAAAAGTATTCGACCTACCTCAATTTCTCAGCGCTTGATTTATTCTCCGTCATCCGGGGGGTGGCATCGCTTTTAGTGCATTCGTTGCATAGGTTTCAATAGTCTCTTTATCGTCGAATCGATGTCCCTTAAGCGGCATTTTCAATCAAGGAAACAGCCAAAAGTCGCAGGGAGCTACATCGGGACTGTGTGGTGGCTGGCGGAGCTGCGTAACACTGTTTTTCAATAAATACTGCTGCACAAGGTTTGATGCGTGCGCTGGAGCATTGTCGTGATGCAGAAGCCAGTCACCGGTTTTCCAAAATTGCGATCGTTTTATACTGATTGCATCACGCAATCTTTTCAGTACTTCAACGTAGTATTCTATGTTGATTGTCTGACATATAGAAGCATATTCGTGATGCACAACGCCCTCATAATCGAAAAAAACAATCAACATTGACTTGATGTTGCTTCGACTTTGACGGGGTTTTTTCGGCCGAGGCTTGGATGGAAGCTTCCATTGCGAAAATAGTTGTTTTGTTTCAGAATCATAACTATAAACCCATGTTTCATCACCAGTAATAACCTTTTTAAGAAAGTTTTCATCACTAGTGACCATTTCCAGATTGTCCTCAGCGATTTCTAATCGAAGGTTTTTTTGTTGGTCTGTGTTCTCTCACAGTCAAACGACGATCTTGTTCAACTGCGACACGCACACGCTTGACATTATCCGACGATGTTCCCGTCGAAGGTCGGCCAGAACGAGGATCACATTCAACAGATTTGCAGCCACTTTTGCACCGCCTATACCACTCTCTTATTTGTGTCTGGCTCATACACTCATCTTTAATGGCCTTTGGAAACATTTCAACAGTTTCTGCACAACTCTTACCGAGATTAAAGAAAAATTTTATGCAAATTCGCTGTTCGGTTCGTTCTGTCATTTTTAGCAATAAACGAATTGTAACGAATGCAAAAAAGTCGATTTAAACAAATACACGCTGCACGGGAACTAAGTCGTTTTATCAGTATCTCGGCCTACTGATGAGAAGGTTAGGAGTTGCTGGTGACGTTCGTACTCTCCAGAGGTCGCCTGAGTCTCTCCGCGCGAAGACATCAACGTATGTCGGATACTTTTAGGACAGCCCTCGTATAGTTTCTTTTCCGGGGAACTTGTTTAGGTCTCTTTTGTACCTATGCTTTTGTGATTACAACTTCATCTGACTGATTTTTCTCGACTTCAAAATGAGTTGGTGCCTGATTCGTAACCGGTTCAATACCCCGCTCGGCCCCTACTTCCCCGCTCTCCAGGTCGTTTGCTTTTTCTATGTTATTTTCTAGGATTGAGGGTGTAAAATAGGCAGGTTTCAGTAATTCGACGTTTACTGTTTTTTGGGATCCGTTCACATTGATTACGAACATTTTGCCGTTCTCGTGTCGTGATATTACCTTATGAGGCCCTGTATACGGCCTATGTAGCAGGGGTTTTACGGCTTTAATTCGTAGGAAAACGTGAGAACACGTCGCTAAGTCCTTAAAGACGAGAGGTTTGACCGCGTTATTGTGGTCGACTGGTATCGGTTTTACCTTACATATGTAATCCTGCAGTTCATGAAGGAAATTAGTTTCAGAAAAATTGAAGGTGTAAAATGCGCCCGGAATTCTGAGGGTTGTGTCGAAAACGAAATCAGCTGGACTAGCATCGACATCTAGGAGTACACGCGTACGGAGTCCGAGGAGAACGGAGGTAAGGACGTGTGGCCAGTCCGAGTCGTTTGCTTGACACATTAGAGCCGCCTTCAGGTATCTATGCCACTTTTCAACCATGCTACAGTAGCAGCTGATGTTTCCTTCAGGGAATAGCCTCCGGCCACCGCGAGTAACGATAGATCATTGTCAATATATACCTGTCTCTGTTCTGCTCCGGTAACGGTCCTACTATGTCTATATGGACATGGTCGAAATGGCCGTCCGGAGTGACGAAGTGGGCAGGTAAGAATTTATTGTGTCGCGTTATTTTTGGCCTGTTGGCAATTGATGCACTGTTTGGACCATTTCGCGACATCTCTACACATGAGGGGCCTCACATACTGTTGGCGGATTAGCCGGTCAGTGACCTTCGCGCTAGGGTGCGCCGCGGAGTGAAAAAGTTGGAATACCTCTTCTCGCAGAATTGCAGGTAGGTACGGACGTATAGTCTGCTCATGGATGTCGCAGGAAAAGGAGACGTGGCCATCTCCCACCGTGAAATTCTTTAGTTAAAGAGGGGTGATTGGGGTCAGTGATTATGTCCCTCAGCTGATCATCTTTTTTCTGTTCTTGCAAAATATAGTTGGCATCGAACAGTGTAGGCAGTCTAAACACGTCGATCCTCGCGAGTACATTTTGTAACTCGGTTTGTGAGGTGAGGCTCTGGTCACTCCAATCGAAGATCGTTGGAGTGCAGAACGCGTCGATCCGCGACTATATTGGTTTTTCCCGGTTTGTGGAGGATTTCCGCGTTGTATTGCGCGATGACCGTCGATTAACGTTTGCGGACTTTTTGCGATTTTTCGCATCCTGCACCATGGCATACTGCAGGGGATTGTGTTCAGTAAATATTTAACAGAAGAGCGTAGAAGACTTTAAAGCAAAATGTTCCAATTTCATAAGATTAAAAAGTTTTAAAAAACGTAAATAATCCAGTAGATTCAAGAAATATTTAGAAAAATGGAAGAGATTTAAATCTAACTTTAAACTTAAATTTTTTAGAAATGTCGATTTTCAAAAATTTCGAAAAAATAAACTTTAGAAGCTTTAAGGGAAATCAGAAAGATTTCAAGGAGATGAAATTATTTTCCTTAAAATTTCTGTGAAAAATTTAGAAGATTCTATAAGTCAGGTTTTTGACGTCTTGAATGTTTTTTTAAAATTTTCAGAAAAACGTAGTAAGTTAAAAATACATATTTTTTAAATTTATTTTGTTTTCAACATATTAGAAATATTTAAAAACTTTAAAAAATTTCTCAAAATTTATAAATTATTCTTTGATTTCCCCCAAACTTCTAAATGCCCTAAACATCTTTCAAAAAAACTCGAATTTTCCTAATATTTTTTTAAATCCAATAAAAGTAAAAAATTTGAAGTTCTCTAGCTTCTTTTCTGATACATCTCTATTCATATTATTTTAGGCTATAATCACAATTTTGTGGATTTTAAGAGAAAAAGCCAAAAAGTTATCAACTTGACCTCATTCAGAAGACTGATCATTTGACAAAAATGTTGCAAAATTTTCGTTTCAATGCGGTGTGGAAAGGAATTTCAGTTAGCAATATGTGGGATTTTCTGAACAGAAAACTGCATGAATTTCTGAACTTTATTATTTTTTAAGTTTATTTTAATCTGCTTTACGTTTAGTGAAAAATCATATGCTAATCATTTCAACTATAATTTGAAAGGCGATTCTTCACAGTATTTTAATATCTAATGGAGATATTTTTATAATTTTATTCCTGAAATCTATTACCTACACTATTAGTAGTACACAAATATCGTAAAATTTTAAAAACACCAACTATTTACAGGATTTTTTTCAATAAAAATCAATGTGTATCATATTCAAATAAATTTTGGCAATATTTATGAAAGTATTATTATTTTGAATTTTAAATAATTAATGTATAGAGAGTGCAGTCTTTATTTGAAATTTTACGACGGTTTTTTGTACCATGTAGACCGTCGGCCAGAATCAAGGAAAAATAAGCTAAAAATATGTTCATTAGTTATTATAATGCTACAAAGACTTACCTCAACAATTTCTTGTCTCTTTTTATAATCATGAGATATTTCTTCATAAAATAAATTTGGTTGCATTTATTTGACAATTATTTACAATCAATTTCTAATTATAATTATTTTACAGTTAAAGTAAAATTTTAAAAGCTAAATTTTGTAATTTTGAGATAAATATTTTAAGGCATTAAAGATTTTGTAAAGGTTTTATATACAATAAAATAAGTATTATCGGTTTGTTTATAAATTTATATCTAAATAATTATTATAAGATTCTTAAGAAAATTAAAGAAAAAGATTTTCGAATATATCAGATGTGTCAGAAGAGATCCTAGGAGATTTTAAAAAATTTTTATTTTTATTTTATAGAATTTTAAAAAATATTATGAAAATTTCTTATGTATTTAAAACGTTTTGAATTCTTCAAGATATTGGTAACTCTTTCGAGTTTTTATTAAAAATTTAAAAAATCATTCAAATTGAAGCGTTTTGTTTTAAAATCTTTTACACTCTTCTTTTAAATTTTAGGAAATCGTTTGATGTGTTTAAAAATCTGCTTGAATTTTGTTTAAAGTACATTTTTAATAATAAAAAATTATTAAAACCTTTCACAAGATTACTAGAAAAAAATTTTAAAGGCAATGTTTTTTTAATTTGGCAAAATAAAAAAACAATGCCTTTAAAATTTTTCAGATACTTTGAAAAATTTTAACGTATTTTTGAATGTTTTGAAATATTTTAAACTAATCTCCTAAAATTAATTTTACGAAATAAAAAATTATATGAATTATTTCTAGGGACTTCTCAAATTTGAAAGCAGATTTTTAAAGCAACATATAATTTAAACAATTGTGTTACAAAATTGCACAAGAAAGCCTAATAAGAATTATGTTCCTGAATTCAAGATGTGAAAAAATTGACTCATAATCTTTTAAATTTTTCCCAGAAATCATAAGAAAAATAGTTTTACCTCCTTGAAATTTTTCGGAATTCCTGTAAAGTTTTTAAAGTTTATGTTTGAATTCTTTCAAAATCTAATTTTCTAACAGAATTTAAGTTTAAAATTCGATTTGAATCTCTTCAGTTCTTTTTAATATTTCTTGCATTTACTCGATTTTGATCTATTTATTATAATCTTACCAAATTGAAACATTTTGCTTTAAAATCTTCTACAGTCTTCTTTTAAAATTGAGGAAATCCTTTCACATGTTTAAAATCCTTTTTTAATATTCTCATAAAGCACGTTTTTTAAATAAAAAGTCATTACAAACTTTCCTACCAATCTTGAAATGTTCTGTTTCTAATCTTGACGGACCTTCTGAGCCTTTTAATCATTAAAAACTATTTATATTTTTCCTGATTTTCTTTGAAATTCGGCAAAATGAAAAAGATGACTTAAAATATTCAGATTCTTTATTGATAGTTTAAACTGTATTGAAATTTTTTTAAATTAATTTTTTAAAATAAAAATTTTTATTAATTATTCGTAGAAACCTAAAAGAATATTTTTCATTTTCATGAAACCTTACAAAATTCTTTAAAAAATCTTCACAAATTTTAATTATTTTCTAATCTTTTTAAAATTCCTGAATATCTCTTGAACTTACGCAAACTTGAAAGCGCATTTTTTAAAACAAAATAAATTTAAGAAAAAATGTATAACAAAATTGCGCAAGAAGGCTTGATAAGAATTAATTTCCTTCTTTTTTTCTAAAATTATAGAATATAGCAAAATTGCCTGAACTTTCATTCTCTTAATACCCTGCGAAATTCAGGTCACTTAAAAACTCCTCCAAGTAGCCAGCGAGCCACCAAAAACGAATCGTGAAGTCGGGGGAAGGGGGGGGGGGGTCGGGCTCGTGCATTTTCGGCTCTACAGGAGGCTGGCCTACGCAGCATGTAACAGAGCCGACTCACGGACACGCTACGTTTGAATAACGCTCCCAGATGGGAGAGTGGTGGGGGACGAAAAATCCCACGTTCTGGAGACACTGTCTCGCCCGACTCAGTCTACCTCCCCACTCTCCCCACCTATACTACCATGTAGGTAGAGCCTACAAGGCCACATACATGCAACTTCCGTAATGAGCCGAAATGCGGCGAAGATAGCCGACCGGAGGAAAGATACCGTTTTGGGTGTACACAGATCCGCTCGTGAATTCGACTTCGTAGTACGGTGAAGGCAGCACCTCGATAGGGCAGAAAATTTGATGCCCTATATATATAATTAAAAATTTGTCATAAGGACAACCGCAGGATTTCGCCGGGAGCAGGTGCTAATCTGAAAAATTGCAACCGCTTCCAGCGAAATCGCGGTAAAATTTCAGCCACAACCATGTCTCACAACCGTGAGATAGGTGGTTACAGTCTGTAAAGGAATCAATACGACGATCCAGAAAAAGCCTCGTGCACACTAAGAACATGGAGTGACCCAAGGACAACCGCCTTCTGCATTTTTCCCGCAAGTGTTCTAGCATATTGTTGACACGCAGGGATGCTTTTTAGGCCATTAGCA
>NC_046661.1:59900830-59902412 GCF_010883055.1 Belonocnema kinseyi
CGAAGTCAAGAAGAACCATGTCAGGCCTCGAGTGAGCAACAGAAACAATTGTCGAGAATATAAATTTCCAGTATATGCGGCACTTCCCATTCTCGACAATTGCCTCAGTTTCCCTAGGAGCATTTAGAGGAGCGATAATAAGGTGAATGCCGTAGGAGTGACAGAGATGGTAATAAAGCACTCTTAGTGCCGCATTGTGCCTTTGAATGTAGCTCGTTCCCGCGTGAGTTGAACAACTAGATAGTATGTGAGCTAAATGCTCGGGGTGGGCATGGCACGCCCTGCAGCTATCATCAGGAATGTCTTGGCTCGAAATTTGGCGACGGTATGTTAAGGTGGAAATTACACCGTCTTGGCATGCAAAAATGAAACCTTCTGTACCAGACTTCAATCCGGGCGATTTAAGGAAAGCAAACGTTAGCTCACAAGACATTGACTGATCCATCACATTTCTGATCCTGCCCACTTCTTCGTGATTCCTGACCATTTTAAGAAAAGGGTCTCTTCCATTTGCAACTCTATGTCCTGTACCCAGAATAATCCAGTTGTGAAGACATTCAAGACTCAATACTCCGCGACCCCCTTGACGGCGTGAGATGTACAGTCGCGGAACGGAAGACTTAAGATGCATGCTTTTGTTCATGTGCATAACCTTTCTTGTCTCGATATCGAGAGATCTGAGCTTGTTCTTCGTCCATGGAACTACTCCAAATGAATAGAGTAGTACCGGGACGGCAAGCATGTTTGTTGCAGATACTTTGTTCCTCGCCGACAGTTCGGAAGACCAAATATGTCGGATGAGACGTTTGTATCTGCTTCGGAGAGTATCATTTATAGATATCACATCCTGAATGCGGCTCTGTGGCACGCCAGGTATGTATAAGTCTCTCCAGCGCAAAGGTGTCGTATGGCGCTTATATCAACCAGCTCAGGATCTTCAGGGATGCCATTAAGTTTTCCTCGCTTCAAATAAACCTTGGCGCATTTATCTAACCCAAATTCCATTCCAATCTCCTTAGTATATCGTTCGACAATCTCCAGAGCTAGATGCAGTTGCTCTCTGTTTTTAGCATACATTTTAAGATCGTCCATGTAAAATACATGAGTGACCTTGTACTTTCGATCTGCAGGTTTGCCGCACAAGCACCCGTGGAAATGGCGCAGTGCTAGAGATAGTGGCAATAATGTAAGGCAAAAGAGGAGTGGGCTCATGGTGTCGCCCTGAAAGACACCTCTCTGAAACGTGACCTTGTTCGTTGTCACACGATTTTTTCCAGATGAGATAGTAAAACTGGTTTTCCAAAGCGGCATCAATCTCTCTATGCACCCAACTATTTGCGGATAAACCTTTAATATTTCCAAAAGACAGATGATAAGTCTATGGGATGTCGAATCGAAAGCTTTCCGATAATCAATCCAGGCAATCGATAGGTCACGCTGGTAGAATGCTGCATCTTCGCAGACACATCTATCGATGAGTAGGTTCTCCCGACATCCGGCTACACCTTTCTTTGAGCCTCGTTGTTCATACATTTCTTGCCACACAGGTTCAATTGCCCGAACAATCCTATCATTTAGGATA
>NC_046661.1:59902512-59905841 GCF_010883055.1 Belonocnema kinseyi
GGGGACCCGCATGGATTGCCCTCCAGCCTTGTGGAATCCATGAGGACAATCCAGGCGGGGTCCCACATGGAAACGACATGCTAATCCATGGGGGTCCAACATGGGCTACCCTCATGGATCCCTCATGGTTGCCATCATGAAAGCCTTCTTGGGTTTTTTTTGCCAATGCTGGCACCTGTACTGGCATATGTCTGGGAGTATAACACTATTTTGTACTGGACGGCCAGTGTTGGGCCAGCACTGAATATCGCTACTGGCACAGTACTATTCCAATAGGACATTGACCATAGGTGGCAGTACTGCGTCAGTGGTAACTAGTACCATACTGCTATACTCTAACCATATGACAAAAAGTTATTTAAAAAATAAATATTAATTGTTTGCGAACATTTTGTCTGTAGATATTAATTGTACTATTTAGAGTGAATACATATATTACAATTTTAAACATTACATTACAAATAAAATTTCTAACGCTACGGGGCATCGAAACTACATATCTAAACCTAAATCTATCGTCTAGCAGTCGGAAGTGCTAACCACTGCGCTCGACCGACAAGTTGAAACTCAGTGAAAAAGCCATCCTCATAAGGTACAGTTCAGAATAGTTAATGTACCAAATTTTAAGGTCTCTCTTTCTAATTATTTATTATTATACGACGTAATGTAAATATAAAATACACGAACTGTTAACAGGAATATTAATAAACATTTTCTAAACTTTCATGTAAGGCTTGATTGTTAGGTGTTTCATACTATTTTACAACGTTTAAGATTGACATAAAATGTAATTTTTCTGAACATTCACAATTTTTCTTAAAGATGGAACTTAGAATTCTTTTCTTAAAAAAAAGCAGGAACAATGTTGTTTTCGGGACAGTTGTATTCATAGTTTTTTTTTTAAATTTTAGAACGCATGAACCATATTTTTAAACGTATTTTTTATGTCCATTTTTAAGGATGCAAAATATTCACCCTTCCGACTTAGAAATGTTATCGTTGATTCGTGAGGGCAACCGAGCCGGGCCCTCGATGACCACGCGAT
Organism: Belonocnema kinseyi; assembly: GCF_010883055.1. Classification (NCBI taxonomy): domain Eukaryota; kingdom Metazoa; phylum Arthropoda; class Insecta; order Hymenoptera; family Cynipidae; genus Belonocnema; species Belonocnema kinseyi. The sequence continues at coordinate 59,903,558 of NC_046661.1, forward strand.
TTCAACGGGTGGAATATCCATGCGGGCCCCCGCCGGAAGCCATCATCCTAAGAAGGCTCAGCGGGGTTTTTTCCATACAGGTAATAGAATTTTTATATAATAACACTTTCTACATTTCCAAGTTGTCTAAAATTAAAAAAAAAGGTTCAAATCCGTATGACGTACAAAACAACAAATGAAATGCGCACCAAATGGAAAAATGTCGTTCGAGCGTCTCCAGAACTCATTGTTTGGCAAGACTTCCCAGGAAAAAAGAACCGATAAAAATTGAGTCGGTTTGAATTGCGTATCTATCATTTGCAGATTGAAAGAATGAAAATTCAAAGGGTTGGCCATATTTTTAATCGGTCACCTGAGAGCGGTGCTTTAAATCTGCCATTCCACATTCGTTAAAATGCTTAGTGAATAGCGTTGAATGAGACTGACTAACCTGAAATAATTCCTATGGGCATTCTACGATTCATTAATGTGCACATGAATGGGTTGAGATTCAATTTGAAATGGAGTTCTTAAAAGATCACAACGAATAGTAAAAATACGATGCACACACAGCAATTTGCAATAAGCTTGAATCTGCCAATTGTATGTCACCTCAGGTTATGTTTAACTGAGTAGAATATGCAGATTAAAATTTTCATGAATTAATTCTTTCGAATGAGAAGTATGAAGTAATACATTTGATTAGGACAATTCTGATTAAACAAAAATTAAAGAAATTCAAGTTAAATAATGTTGTTATATATTACAATTGATGCGACAATTTATTTCTAAATTTAATAATTATTTAGTTGTAAGTCTTTATACAATGGTTTTCAATATACTATTTTGTCCAAGAATTATAAGATTTGTTTTGAATTAAGCGTCAGTGACATTAAATTTATTCAGTGTACATGTTAATGGTTGCAGAGAGTCCACGTGTTAGAAACGAACTCTGCAAGTCTCTCATATCCATTTGCATCACAAACATCCAAATGTTTAGAAATTCAATACCTGCATTTTTGTTGAAGGTAATTTCTATGAAATAAAACGAGAGTGATCGTTTTTGTGAAATTAAGATTGATATCAAGTAAATGTAAAGTGTCATATAACCTACAGATTGTAAGTTATTTATTTTTCACTTTCGGTGATAACCAGAATTTATAAACGTAAACTAAAAGAAAAAATTTAGTTTTTGATACGTAAAATATATAAATAAATTTTTAACATTCTGATGTGGTGTGATGCAAATATGTAAAAAAAAGTTCAACAAAATCAATTAAAATGCCTGAAAATAAATAGTCTGTAAATAAAATTAGACTACATGTATGCCAGGATTTTCTTAAAAGCTGCCCATTTAACTAGTTTTTAATAAATAATTTAAACCATTTAAATAAATTTTTTTTAATTAAAAATTTTCTATCCGAACTATTATTCCTCTATTGGTTATTGGTTAATTGGTTAATTTTTGATCGCAATTTGAATCCCAGTTGTTTGGTGCCTTACTCGAACTTATCGGCAGTAAAAGAATTCGCACCATAGCCAAGCGAACGAACTCTATGGGCAGGTATCTGGAATTCCAGTAACAGATTCGCTATTCAGCAGACCTCAAAACCCATTCTAATTCAAGTGAATGGATTGTTATTTCCGTGGTTGCACTCGCTAGATCCGAATGGTCCAAATTCACGTCCTGCAAATAATTCTGCGGCGTACGTCCGTGAGGACTTACTCCCTCGTGATACAAAAGCACACATCGACAAAATTTACATAGACTTTCGTATACTCAACACCCCAAGTAAATTTATCACATTACGTAAACTTATTATGTCCCACGCTGATCGAATAATTTCCATCTTCGGACGAAGTAATTTCACAGTCGACTGCAAATAGAAAAACCTTCATTTTATTTTCACATTGTCGCCTGAAATGAAATCACATTAGATTGCAAATAAGTACTGTAGTATCGTAAACTAATAAGGTTATATATTGTAATTTGAAAATAAACTGCACGTGTAATTATTAGCTAATTGTAAATATCACCAAAGTTTTTTTACAGTATAAATACAAATAATTTATTAATGGGTTAGAGCAACAAATATTTAAAATATTGTTACAAATTAATTAATTAACAAAAGTCATTTTTTCGTGATTCATGATTCAATCAGTTGCAGCTACACGATAACATTGTTAAACAAGGTTCTGGAACTACAAATACGAGGGTGGATTGATAAGTTTCCGGCCTGACCAAGAAAAACAACGTTTTTAAGAATTTTTTTTTTTTATTTCTCAACATAATCTCCTCCAAGGC
>NC_046661.1:59905941-59911732 GCF_010883055.1 Belonocnema kinseyi
TCTAGTCGGGAGTGGTGCTGACTGAAAACAGATGATTTGGAGCGATTCGCGCGCCATATGTTGGTCATTCTAAGGACTTATTGAACTACCCTCGTACTTTACAAATCAAGTAATTGGTTGAAAACTCGTCTTTTTTGTAAAACATTAATCTTATTGTTTAAAAATTAATCCTTTGAATATAGAATTTATTTTACAATGAAAAAAATGTCTCTTAAAGTTTAATCTAAAAACAACATAATTTCCTTCCTGATCGATTCAGCGACTCGAAGTGCAGAACCTAACTAATGTTAAATGGCTTCGATCTCCTTTGAAATTATTTTCATAACACTGTTTTTTTTTTGTTGAAAATTAATTTTTTTAGCAGAAAATTTAACTATGACATTTTTGGTAGAAAATTAAATTTTTAAATTAAAGTGTGATCTTTTTTCGTTAAAAATCTAATTGTTTAAAAATTTATGGATTTCGTTAGAAAATCATCTTTGTTAGTAGAACATTAATTTTCTTGTTTGAAAATTCATCTTGCTAATTGAGGATTCAACAATTTTTCGGACGATTGTTATTTTTTCAAAAATGAAATTGAAGTGAAAATTTAACTTTCCATTTTTGGTTACAAATTTATGGATAATTTTAAGTACAACCTGTTTTGGTAGAGAATTCAGATATTTGCTTTTAATTACACTTCTTTAAATTGATAATTATTTTTTTAACTTAAAACTCACGAAAGAATAATAAGGAGACCCAACTGCCAGTGGGAAGCCATTTGAAACTGGCAATAGAAACGTTACCGTAAGAGGTAGGCACATTACACGAAGTTCTTAAATTTCCGTGCGCAGGTGCGCAGTTGTCCTCTTCCTGTATATGGAAAAGTGTGCGAGTGAGAAAGTTTGTCAACTTGACCTAAGTTAGGGAGTTTCTGTTATTTTGTTGATCATCATACGAAAGATACACGAAATAAATATATAAACAGTATTTTCGGTACTTGTTTGAAAAATGTGTGAACAGATTTCGAGAAGGAAAAGTATAAATAAGTAACTTTTAAATACGTAATATGATAAAGAAATAATGGAAGTAATATAACTTGATTGAAAAGTTTAAAAATTTTAGAAATGTAAACATGAAAAATATTATAATTTCATTCAAACTTATTATGAGGTGACTCAGTTTAGTAATTGGTAAATTACGTATTTATAAGCATGTATACAATTTAACCAACACCGATAATTGCAAATAATGTGATATTATAATGAAACGCTCTACCGATAGAAATCTCAGAGTATATGCTAAAGATTCTCAAGGCTCCATGAAGCTCTGAGAAATTCTCCGCAGGTACTCAGGTAGTGAGTAAAGGTTGAATTTCTCAATCATTTCTATTAAAATTAAATGACAGTTATATAAGACAATAAAATATATTAGACGTTTATCGTATGTACAGTGAGGGCTCTAAAAAAGCGAAGTGTATTCGCCTTCATCGGCGTGTAGCTTGCACCACAATCCGGCACTTGACACCTGTATCAAAACAAACGAACAGAACCTCTCTAACTTACGTCAATTTGACAAACTTTCTCACTCGCACACTTTTCCATGTATAGGAAGAGCACAACTGCGCACGAAAATTTAAGATCATCCTGTAATGTGCATACCACTTATGGTAATGTTTCTATTGCCAAGTGGGGAAACGGAGTTAGGTCTCATTATTCCTTCGTGTAAAAACTGAACCATCCCATTTTTTCGTTGAATATTACGTTCATAATTCGGGCTTCATCTGTTTCGGTTTAAAACGAACCTTTTTTATTGAAAATTCAACTAATTTCTTCAAATTTCTATATATATATATTTTTTTTAAAATTAATTTCTATAATGGTAAAATCTACTTATATTACTTTTGGTTGAAAAATTATATTTTTTAGATAAAAATCATATATTTGTTTGAAACTTTCTAGATTTTGTAGAAAATTCGAATTTTTTGGTAGAAAAGTAATATTCTTGGTTGAAATTAATATGTTTCATTAAGGATTCAGTTATTTAAAAAAAATTCTTTTTCAGATTGTCAAAAACCAATTTCTTTAAAATAAATTCTGATTCTACTATTTTTGTTGAAAATTGATATTTTAAATTGAAAATTGACCTTTTTTACTTTATAATTAAATTTTTTTAATTTTTCTCTTTTTGTAGAAAAATTAATTTATTTAGGAGAAAATTCGACTATATCATTTTTTATAGAAAAATGATATTTAAAAAAAATGGATCTTTTTTTTATGAAAATTTAATTTTTTTTAAATCGTCTTTTTCAAGTAGGAAATTAATCTTCGCGGTTAAAAATTCATCTTTTTCATTGAGGGTTCAATTTTTTTTTTAATTTCTTCATAGTTATTTAAAAATTAATTTATGTAAGATAAAATTGGATTATATCATTTATGCTACAGAATTGATATTTGAAAGTAAAATTTGATCTTTTTTAGTTGAAAATTCCACCATTTGTTTGAAAAAGCACATATTTCGATAAAAATTGAGGTTTTTTTAAGAAATTATTCTTCTTGTTTTGAGATTTATCTTTGTGTTTAAGAACAAAAATATTAAGTTGCGCATTGAATCTTTATCCATTTGTTTAAAAGTTCAACTATGTATTATCAAATTCATCTATTTTGATCAATTTCAACTAATTTGTTGAAAATTTAATTGTTTGTTGGTAAATATCAATTCTTTTAACTAAAAAGGAATAATCCTATTTCTGGTTCTATATATTTGTATTCTTAATTAAAAATTATTTTGTGTAGTTAAAAACACAACTATTTCTATGAAATTTGATCTTTTTAATTGAGGATTCAACTATTTTATTACAAATTTAAATGTACAATTTTATGATGAAAAATTATTTTTATAATTGAAAATTAATTTTTTTGGTTGGAAATTCGTCTTTTTGGTAGAAAATTAATTTTCTTTGTTAAAATCTTATCTTGCTTAATTATATCATTGTTGGTTAAAAACTAATAGTTTTTTGTAGAGAATTAATTTTATGCCTAAAAAATGAATCTGTTTTTTATTATTTTTAACGACAGAACTTTTTCGACTAAATTGGTATTGTTTTCTCATCAATTGTACTTCGTTAATATAAAATAATTTTATGAGATTACTGCAAGATTTCTCAATAGTTCTTAATAAAATTAAACAAAATTTAAATATAAAAATAAGTCATTTTCATTTTTTATTAGTTCACAACTAAGATACTAATCAAAAAATAATGCTTCCAATTGTAAAACTGCGTACCTACAAGATATTTTGTACTTTTCACAGATTTAATAAAATTCGCTGATGAAGGCCACCATTGCGTGCCGAAACGTTTGAAACAACTTAATTAGTTTCAATTCACCTTTTGCAATAATCTGTAGAAAATTTCATTTTTTGATTGAATATTAACTTTTCTAAACTAAAAACTGCATTATTCTATTTTTGTTTAAAATTGGATATTTTTTATTGAACCTTGATCTTTTTTAGTTAAAAATGAAATTTTTGGTTTGAAAATGTATGTATTTTGTTGAAAATTGGTGTTTTTTTTGTTAAAAATATATAACTTCTTCCTTGAAAATGCATCTTTTTGATTGAGAATTCAACTATTTTGAAAGTTCCTTTATAATTAGTCAAAAATTAATTTATGTCAGCTAAAATTGGATTATACCATTCTTGGTAGAGAATTGATATTTGAAGTTAAAAATTGATCTTTTGTAGTTGAAAATTCAACCATTTGTCTGAAAATGCACATATTTCAATGAAAATTCGTTATTTTGGTAGAAAATTAGTCTTCTTGTTTGAAAATTCTTCTTTGTCATTAAGAACAAAACTATTAAGTTGGACATTCCGTTTTTTTTATTAAAAATTAAATTCTCTAACTGAAAATTTAACCATCCCGCTTTTGGCGTAACACTGAAATTTGGAATTAAAAATTGATATTTTGGGTTCTTGGATGAAAATACATCTGTGTGCTTGAAAGTTCAACTATGTATCATCAAATACATCTATTTTAGTAAAATTTCAATTAATTTGTTCAAATTTAATTGTTTGTTGTTAAATATGAATTCTTTTAACTGAAAAGGAATGATTATATTTCTGGTTTTATATATTTATATTTTTAATTAAAAATTGATTTTTTATTTAAAAATTCGTCTTTTCGATAGAAAATTATTTTTCTTTGTTAAAATCTATTCTTGTTTATTGACGATTCAACTATTTTCTTGATTTTTTTTCTTTGTTAAAAATTAATGTCTTTAAAAGAAATTTTAATTATATCATTGATGGTTGAAAACTAACACTTTTTTGTAGAGAATTAATATTATGGGTAAAAAATTAATTAATTAATGAAAATTTCTCTTAGATCGAAAAAAAACGTCTTGCATAATTCTATTTTATTTGAAATAATTTTCATAGTATCTTTCTTGCATTGAAAATTAATTTAGTTGAAAATTATATTATTTGTTAAAAAAGATTTTTTTATAGAAAATTAATCTTTGTGATTGAAAGTTCATCTTTTTTGTTAAAACTTTTACTATTTGGTGTCAAATTTGCCTGTTTTGGTTACAACTTGATCTTTTTCAGTTAAAAATGGAATTTTCTGTTTAAAAATTACTGTATTTTGTTGAAAATTTGTGTTTTATGTTAGAAACTAGACTATTATGTGCGCGTGCACGGGCGCGCTCACTTTTATACCCATTTTTATCATTAACTCAATTTTCTAATAACAATTTACTTGTTAGAATTTTATGAACCCTTACATTCTTGTTTACATATTACGTAACGTTATTTTAAGTCCTTTTACCTTCCCACACCCGAACTTCAGTTACGTAACAATTTTTTTGTATTAGTTTAAAAAACTTAATAGACGTTTTGTAAATAAAAACAGATTTTTAGAATGAAGTGCGGTATAGAAATAAATTAAACAATATTTTGACGTAAATCAAGAATGCTTTTTGATATTTTTTTAGTTACACGCATTTTCAAATTATTTACAAGAAAAGAAGTATCAGCAGTTTTTTTAGAATTATATAAGTTTTATCATTTTCATGAGACAATTAGGAAAGAATTTTAAATATTTAAGACGTGTCAAAAAAAGAATGTAGAAGATTTAAAAAATATATATTTTATTTTAATGGATTTTACAAATTATTAGAAAAATTGTAGCCTTTTCAAAAGATATTTAGGTCTTTTATAATTTCAGAAGAAACAATAAATATTCCATAAATTTTCGGATATGCTTCCAAGGTTTAAAATATTTTAAATCTATGCAAAGCCTTTTGAATCCCTAAAAATATTTTTAAATGAATCCAATTTTTCTTGAAATTTTGAAAAATCATTTAAAATGTAAAAAATTTACCTCAAAATCTTCAAAAATTTCTTACGAATTTGAAGAAAATTATTAAAGATTTTTGAATATTTCAGATTCACCAACAAAAAATCTAGATTAAAAAATATATATACGAGGGTAGTTCAATAAGTCCTTAGAATGAAGTATAAAAACAATTTTTTTTGGGTAAATTTTTTTTTATTTTTCAACATAATCTCCTTGGAGCTCTATACACTTAGTCAATCGCTTTTCAAGTTTTTTTAATCCTTCAGAAAAGTCACTGGAGGCTAAATCTGGTGAATACGGTGGGTGTTCGACCCATTCGAATTTTAGTTCTTCAATTTTAGCCATTGAAATGAAGCATGTGTAAACTCGGGCGTTGTCGTGATGAAAGAGAATTTTTTTTCTCGCCAAATGTGGTCGTTTTTTTTTTAATTTCTTCTTTCAGCTGCTCTAATA
>NC_046661.1:59911832-59923226 GCF_010883055.1 Belonocnema kinseyi
TATATCTAGTCGGGAGTGGTGCTGACTGAAAACAGATGATTTGGAGCGATTCGCGCGCAATATGTTGGTCATTCTAAGGACTTATTGAACTACCCTCGTATTTTACGGGATTTTACAAAATAATAGAAAAAGTTCAAATCCTTTTAAAATTAAATATCTACACACTATTTCTTAAATTTTTAAAAACACGCTTCTATTGTTCTAATTCTTAAAATGAGTTTTTTCAATAATTTCATTTTACTTATCTCTTTGTAAATTAAAAAAAAAAAGATTGCCCAGATATAAAAAAAGAAAACATTGCTTTCTTCTTAAAAACTCTGGAATTATAATATGGTAGCAAACAAAAGTTATAATCGAATCTTTATCTAGTTCTATGTTGTGACACAATTAGTCATCTAACAATTAATTAATTTTTTTATCAATGATAACATAAAAAGCATTAAACAATCGTTTTCATTCAAACATAGAAATAATGTATATTCTATGCTTTCTTTTAATATCACATTCAGTTTTGAAAATTTGTTTTATTGGTAACTTTTGATACTACTTTCAGAAAGATATCAAACATATTTTCATATGTTTTGAAAAGTCGAATGGAAATACACATTTCAGAACATCAGAATCATTTGAAAAATTATCTAATTAAAATAATATAATTGCAAATTTGAATTAACTCTTAATATTCAAATTATATTCAATATTCCATTATGTAACCTTTAAGACAATAATTAAATTATGTTACTTAAATTTCAGGAACTAAGTTTTAATCTTTATTTACTTTAATAATCAGAAAACGTTAATTAGCTAATAATCAATTGACAATTTTACAAAAGAAAAACCATTAAAATATAATTCTGTTATAAGACATACCAAAAACTTTAACTTTATATATTTTTTTAATTTGAACTTTTATTTTTAAAAATTGTATTTAATCTTAACTGATTCCAGAAAATGTCACTTTTGGTAGAATCAGTTGATAATGAATTAATCAGTTCACAAAAAAAATGAAACAATTATTTTCATCGTAGCTTTCAAATAATGTTTACATTATGTGTATATTCTCCTTTAAATATTGAAACAGCATTCCTATAGTATAATTTATTAGTAACCTTTGTCACTAATTCAAACCAACATCAAGAAAGTGTGAAGAAAATTATCAGCTAATAATTATTTAAATGGTTCACAGCATAGAAAGCATCAAATAATTTCACTGAAATAATAAATTTATTTTTACTTTATATGTATTTTCAACTTTCTTACTGGAGATCTTAGTTATTAATAACCTTCAATAATTTTTTTATAATAAAAAAAAACACATATACATATGATTTTGAAAATTTAATTCTTATAATCATTTCAAAACATCATCAACATATCGAAAAACTATATAATTCTAATAGAAATAGGTAAAATATAAATAAGTTTTGAATAAAAGGTTTATATCCTATATAAATGAATTCAATCTTCATGTAATCAAATATCGTAAAAAAATTAATTAGCTAATAATAAGTAATTATTCTGTTCATAAAATAATTAAATTAAAAATTTTGTATTTTAAATATTAATAAAATATTATTACATAAATTATAGCCGATATTTAATAATATAATATTCACGTAAATCATCAATTTCTTGACTTAAATTAAAATTGTTAAATTTAGTCTTTATTTAATTTACATTGTGAAAAGTATTAATGAACTAATAATTAATAAATCTGTTCATAACATAAAAAGAATTAAACTATAATTTTCATTCAAAAATCGAAATAATCTCCCCTCTCCCTTTTTTTAATTTTCACTTTTATTTATGAAAATTTGATTGCTTGGCAACTTTTGATACTTATTCGAGAAAAAAATAAAACATGTTTAGAAAAATTAAATGCAGATACTCATTTAACAACATCAGAATCATTTGAAATATTATTGAATTAGAACTGTGGTATTTAAAATATTAATTCACTTTTATCGTGATGCATTAAACAATTGATTTCATTTATACACTCAAATATTGTGCAGAAATTTCGATCTGGCCCCGATCGGGAATCCTGGTCGGGACCAGATCGCGGATAAAACACACGGCCAGGTCGGGATACCCGATCGGGAAACCCGACAGGTGCCCCATCGGTGCCCGATCGGTACACGATCAGTCTCAATATAATCCATTCGTGAATTCCGCGAATGGAGATTTAATATGAGTAAACTCGAAACTATCGAATGGTGCTTTCCTTTCGAAGGTCACCTTAATATTTTGAATTTCCAATTAAGTTATTTCAATTTAAAATTAAAGTACGACATGCAGGAAAAGAAGAGGTTTCAGACTAAAAAATTTAATTATGCTTTTGAGAAACGTTAGATAATTGTATATGGTATCAGTTTAGAGGAAAAGGTTAATTTTTTAATGAAAAAAAATGGATGATAACCAGAAATATTTTAATTAACATTTTTAATTTCTTGAAAAAAAATGTTGTCTATGAAACTTCTTAACAAATTAAAAAAACTTCTTTCGCAAAAGATTCGCTACAACTTGACATTTTCGAATGTCAATGCAATTAAATGCAATTATAAATAAATGTCAATGCAATTAAAATTTTGGAAGAGAGAAATTTTGAATTTTAAAAAGAAAATTTTCTTTTAAAATAAAGGGAAGGTTTTGTATTTTGTAAAGAAGGGATTTTTAATTTTGAAAAGAAAAATCAAAGAGAATAATTTGTAAATTATTCTGGTCCTTTAATATCTTTTTCTTGAAGTAATGTGACAAATATAAAAATGTCTGATCCAAGTTCACTTCTGATGAGACTAGTTGAAGTTCTTTCTGATCCGGATTTCCCACCATTACAAATTTGCCGCATCTACGACGACGGAGAAGGATGGATCTGCATTAAAGTATATCTCTGTGAAGGATACTATAAATTTTGTATCTCACCTAGCCACATACCTACTGGTTTCCTGGAAACAGAATATTTCCAAGTTAATTAAGAAACAGGGAAATTAAATTTTTTTTAAATGGAAAAATTAGAGTGATTCTTCTACTGAAAAAAGGGCTTTTCTATTTTAATTGAACTCGTCCAGTGAATCCAGGGGTGGATCGAGTAGCTCTTGGCCCACTGGTACGTTTGATTATTGGAGTGAAAAGTTTCTTTACTAAAGCCGCGATTCTCTATCAGGGTTTTGGGGTGGTTTTCTCCCGATAGCAGAGGGTGTTGTAAAATTGTACCAGAATTGTTTATGATTGAAAGAAACCACCAGGCATTCCTCTAACAATCATTGGCTTAAGGATTTTCATTTATTTGGAAAATCCTAACATTTGATCATCGTTCCTGATTACGAACCCGTAAGGGGTTACCGCAGCGTTGGACGGCCTATGAAAGTTTACGCATCAGGGGACTTCTAGAGTTGCAGAACTTCGAAGATTTTTTTTTCAGAGGTCTACTAGATCTTCAAATGGAACTTCAGCTCGAACTTCCAGATCATCTCAAAGGAGTGAAAATGTAATAAATAAAAAAAACTGTAAAGTGATTATTTTTTTCGCTCTTATCGTGTATAGTCAAAATTTGAATATTGTGCAAATTTATCGATCTTTTTATTAAGACGAGAAAAAGTGTTAATATAAAGTGCGAAATTGGATTATAACCTCAAGTAAGTCCTAGCCTAATAGAATTGAAAATGCCTAAATTGCAAGCGAGAAAAAATATTTCGGGATAGCGATCCCCCGCTCTCGTCCAGTGATGCAACTGAACCTTCAGTTTCAAGAAATAAAAGAAAGACAATTAATAAGGGTCCTGTTGATCCGGGTGCAGTGGCTGAAACCTCCTTGATAATACAGGCTTTACATTCTTCTCAAAATTCTTTGACAAGCGATATTAGTCAACCTACAAATTCAGATTTCGGAAATTCTTCTCCCTTGAGAAGACATGAAACACCTGTCTCTCTTCCTACTCCCTTATCAGATAATTCAATTGCTTTGACCGGAACACGTGACTTCAATAAAATCTCAAAAATAGTCCAAGGGATGATTCCCTCTTTTGATGGAAAAAATATGTCCATCACGATGTTTAATGATCATTGTAGAGCCGCACTTTCATTAATTAATCCATCTGACATTTCATGCTTGACCATGCTAATCAGAACAAAAATAATTGGAGAAGCGAGACAGCATATACAGGATAGAAGACGGATCAATCTAGATGAAATTTTAAGAACTTTAAATCAAATTTACTCTCAAAACGAAGACATAAGTCAACTTATGCAAGATTTAGCTAACGTCAAAATTAAACCGGGTGAAACTGTTCCCGAATATGGAGCAAGAGTAAACCTGACTCTAAATAGATTAGTCTCACAAGTTTTGGAAAATAATCCAGGGGAAGAGGGTATTGAAATGTGTAAAGCTTACAGAACTACAACAATCGGAAATTTTTTACGTGGTTTCGATTACAATATTTATTCCCAAATAAGAGATAAAAAGATAAACACATTAGACAAAACCATTGCACTCGCGAATCAGGAGGATCTTAAGTTTAAGATTTGGAAGAGAGTGCATATAGGAACGACAGCATCCGAAACTGTTTCGAGTTCTAATATAGGACAAAACCCGAAACAAATATTTAATTCAAATAAGAGAATAGCCCATTTGCGAACCCAAAATAAATTTGAGGATAAAAACAATTGGATCAGTAAGGTGGAATGTTTTTACTGTAAAAAGTTAGGACATTTTAAAAGAGATTGCCCTGAATTGGCAAAGAAAGGATTTATAAAGGGCAGAGAGGAATGTAGTTGTCACTGTTTTCACAGGAATAATCATACTTTTAAGGACTGTCGACTCCATAAAAAACATTCCTTGGAGCGTGAACAATTAAGACAAAAATTTCGGGATCAAAAGTCAAATAATGATTCATTTCAGAAAAGACCGGAATCTGTTAAAACAGATTCAAATAAAAGAGTCATTCTCAGACTCAAGGAATTAGGGGAGGATGGACCAGTCCCTACAGTAGAATTGAAAAATGTAGCTTTTCTTTTCGAGAAATGTATTTTTATGATCGACACTGGAGCCAGTGTCAGTTTGATTAAAGAAAATAGATTAAAGCCCTTTGTACAGATAAATCGGAAACGAATTTTCAATTTAATAGGAATTGGCTCAGACATGATACCTATTCTTGGAGAAGTTAGAGTAATTATAAAAGGACTTGAAACCGCCTTTCAGATAATTCCACAGAACTTCCCTATACTTCAGGATGGAATTATAGGAATAACATTTTTAAAACAACATAGAGAAGTTTTAAATTTTTTAAATGATCAACTTTTTATAGGCGAGGATCGTTTCCCTTTGCTCTCTCATATCACTATACAATTACCTGTCAGAACTAAAAAGTTATTTCATTTGCCTTTGATTGAAACTCAACTTAATGAAGGATATGTTAGGAAAATTCCATGTGGACCTGGCATTTTTGATGGAGAGGATTTAGTTCTTCATAAGAATGGAGAAGCGAACCTTTTTATTATAAATTCTACCCCGAAAAAGGTCAGTTGAACTATTCCCCCTGTGACACTTGAGGAATATGACGTGGTAGCATCTGTAAATCGTTCGAATGGAAATTTATTTTCCACCGATAGAAAGAAAAATTTATCCTCCCGATTTGCGAAAATTTTGAAAGTTATGAATTTTTCAGACTTGAATAATGAAGAACAGGGAAATGTTCTTCAAATTCTTTCAGAGTACTCCCCTCAGTTTTTCCTAGAAGGTGACCAATTAGGCGCTACGAATATTTTATCTCATAAAATAATTACTACCAACGAAACTCCAGTCAATACTAAACAATATCGTTATCCTCCTGTTCACACGAACGAAATACGGGAACAAACTAATAAATTATTAAATTCGGGAATAATAAAACACTCAGTTTCTCCCTACAATTCTCCTTTGTGGATTGTACCCAAGAAATCAGATTCTGAAAGAAATAATAGGTGGAGGATGGTTATAGATTATCGTTCCTTAAACGAGAAAACAGTTGGTGATGCTTACCCGCTTCCTAACATAACTGATATTTTGGATCAACTTGGTGGAGCAAAGTATTTCTCTGTCCTAGATTTAGCATCAAGGTTCCATCAAATTCGATTAGATCCTGATTCTTAGCAAAAAACAGCCTTTTCAACGCCACATGGGCATTTAGAGTTCACTCGAATGCCATTTGGTTTAAAGAACGCACCAGCGACTTTCCAAAGGGTAATGGACTGTGTACTCACGGGTCTCCAGGGTGTTGAATTATTCGTCTATATGGATGATATTGTGATTTATTCTTCTTCATTGGAAGAACATTCTAGGAATTTGAGAGTTCCGCTTGCTCGATTAAAATCTGCTGGATTGGCTCTCCAGCCTGAGAAGTGTCATTTTCTTAAGCGTGAAATTGCTTATTTGGGACATGTGATTTCTCAGAATGGAGTCAAGCCAGACCCAAAGAGAATATCAGCTGTGAAACGTTTTCCGGTTCCAAAAGGGAAAAAAAATATAAAACTATTTCTCGGTTTAGTGGGATATTACAGGCGATTTATTTCTGATTTCGCAAGAATAGCTAAACCTCTGACTTTACTTCTCAAGGATAATGTTCAATTTATTTGGACAACAAACCAACAGGAGGCTTTTGAAATTCTTAGAGATAAGATATGTACTGCACCCATATTGCAGTACTCAGATTTTAAGAAACCATTTTTTTTTACCACAGATGCGTCGAATTACGCACTCGGTGGAGTTTTAAGTCAGGGTCCTATAGGACAAGACTTACCTATCGCATTCGCATCACGCACCCTTCAAAGTGCAGAATTAAATTATTCTACTATAGAAAAAGAATTGCTCTCCATTGTCTTCAATGTAAAGCACTTTAGGCCTTATCTTTTTGGGCAGAATTTTACTTTGGTAACAGACCATAGACCTTTAGTTTGGTTGCATGGGCTTAAAGATCCTGTTTCAAGATTGGCTCGATGGAGAATAAAGCTGAGTATGATTACACTATTGTGTATAAACCAGGAAAAATCAACTCAAATGCTGACGCTCTGTCGAGAAACCCCTCAGAAAGAAATAAATCCATGGAGCCAAACACCAAGTTAACTGCTGTGATTACTGGAGATTGCACGTATGTAGGTATGGTTGACGCTCGCAGAGATGACGATGGCAATGAAGATCTGGGGGTAGTATTGGGACGGTTGTTTTGTATGACTCTCATAAGTAAAGAAAAAGAAATTGGGGGTAAAACTAAATTGAATAAACAGGGACTACGTTATCAGTGCGATACGCTTCACAATGAAAGCGGACCCAAGCTGGAAGGGGATAGGCAGTGTGAGTCTGATGGTTCCGAGTTTTTAGGCCTTTTAAATGAAAGTTTGCTTCAAAATCCGAAACAAGTATCTAGCCCAAGTCTGTATTTGGTGACGCTTTCGCCCCAAACTTTGGCTGGATCCCAGACAAGCTATGCCTGGAGTGAAAATCTTATTACGAGTATACGTACAGTAGGTGAAATTGAAGAGGACTGGAAAAGGATTGTATAACCTACAGTAAAGATAAGATATATTTTGGAAAAGGGCATATTGCGCATGTAATCTCTGCAGATGGATATTCAGTTTCAGAAGTAAATGATAGTGTAGAGGCTAAGGGTCTTTTGCGGATTGAAGAGATCCGAAAAAAAAATCCGAAGCCCGCTGAAACTATCGTTTTTAATCGTAATGGACGATTTGTTTTTAGTCTTGTTGTGAATAACAAGAGGGAAGAAGTAACAGTTATAAAAGAACTTTCAGAAGCGGTAATTGCTTTAAAGAAATCTATGGAAGCTTTACAGATAACCTCAGTAAGAATTTCAAGTAAAGGAAATGATTGAGGTGAACTTTCTTGGCTCTCGGTAGAACAAATAATCAGGAAACATTTTGGTAACTCAGGACTTTTGGTAATTATTTGTTCGGAAGAAATAATCATTCCCCCTAGTAATATGAGAAATGATATAGTGAGAGAATTTCATGAATCAGTAGTAGGAGGTCATAAGGGTATCTCAAAGACCTATTGGAGAGTAAGAGATATCTATTACTGGGAAAACATGAAGGCTGACGTTCAAAGAATAGTGGGTTTTTGTACTAACTGTCAGAGAAATAAATTGGAACGAATTGGGACTAGACAACCTATGATTATCACTGATACTCCAAGGGGACCTTTTGACAAAATTCAAATTGATTTAGTTGGACCCCTTCCAGTATCTTTGAAAGGAAATATTTATATTTTGACTATTCAGTGTAATTTTACAAAATATTCTGATGCGATTCCTTTGAGGAATATTGATTCAGCGACTATAACTTTAGCTTTAGCTGAGGAATTTATTTCAAGTCGCGGTTGCCCTCGTATAATTCACACTGATCAAGGATCAAATTTGATCAGCCAGTGCATTAAAACATTTTGCAAAATTTTTCGCATAAAGAAAATTCAATCAACTGCGTATCACCCACAAAGTTTAGGATCATTAGAACGTAGTCATCAGACATTGATTGAATACTTAAGACAATTCGATAATATCACCTATTGGGACGATTGGCTTAGATTTGCTGTGTTTTTTTATAACACTAGCATACATGAAGCTACACGTTTTGCTCCTTATACGTTAGTATTTGCAAGAGAGGCTAATATTCGAAATAGCTTCACTCTATTAAAATCAGATAAGACTTATCTAGGATATTAAAAGGGGCTCTTTCAGAAATTGGATAATGTTCAGTTACTAGCTTGGGACCGAATTCAATTAGCTAAGGAAAAATCTAAACGATATTACGATCAAAGATCTAATCCTAAATACTTCACGGAGGGAGAACAAGTGTACTTGAGAGTAAACAAGAGGAAAGATAAATTCGACCCCTACTTCCATGGACCCTTTGTCCTAGAAAAATTGTTAGACGAAAGAAATGCCTTAATTAGATTGGGACCCAATAAAACAAAAATAGTTCACACTGATAAATTAAAATTGTGTGCTCATCCATTAAGCACCAATAAGGATGCACATAATCTAGAAGTGACAGAAACTTCTGCAGAAATCCCTAATATCTCAAACTCAGAATTGTTGAAACTAATCTGAAACTCAAACTAACGAAAATTGATTAAAATCAAAAGAAATAACGAAATTCATTTTTAAAAAAGAAAACCATTTCCATTATATCTACCTTTTTTCTTCTAATTGATGGAGATATTTCGGTTTGGTTGAAAATCTGGAACAAAAGAAAAATATATTTTAAACAAAGCAATAATTCTTAGAATTCATATATGCTTAATTAAACAAATTAATTATTAATGAAAATTACTTATCTGATAATTTAAGTGAACGACCAGAAGTGATGTCCAGGAATGTTGAAAAGCAGCAATTAAGTACCTAAAAATAAAAATGTAGTAAATTTTCTAGTAATATTCACCTAATTGTAAAAGAGAAATTAAGAAAAATTAAAGGGATAAAAAGGTGTATATGTAAAATAGAAAAAGGGAAAGACAACATCAAAATTAAATTTTAACGAATAATTAAAAAAAATGTTAAGTCGTAATTTTAAAGTTAAACTTACATAAGATATTCAATATCTTAATTTATACTAAAGCTTAGACTAACCCCAGGGAATTTCGGGAATACTCTCATATCTTTAGAGTCAAATTTCCGACAAATTTAGTTTTTTCATTGAATTATAAAACTTTATCGCCTTTACAAAAAGAAGGCTATTTCTCATGAATATTTAAGAAAAACAATTTTACCTTCATTTTTTACAAGTATAATTTGAAGTGTACTGTATCAAATATTATTTTATTTTAACATACTGATATATGTATATTATTTGAATAGAAAATATATTAAGCTGAAAATATACTAAAATTAGAGAACTTATCAATTTAAATGTTAGTATTTAAGAGATTTTGAGTGAATTTACTTTTTTTATATATAAATTTAAATTTTCGCGCCAAATAAGGGAAGGAAATAAATCTCTTACCTAAATTTCCAAAATTTGTAAGTTAAGATTTAAAGTGTTTACTTTACCTTGAGACGAATTAAACTATATATATCAGGTTTACATAAATATTTGTATTTTCTAGTATACATTTTTATTACTTATTTGTTTGATTTAAGATTTATGAGACAAGTTTTTTTTACTTGCATTCCTTTTACGGAAATTCAAATCTTCGCGCTTAAAAATAGACATAACCCCATAAAAATTGATTATTGGAGATCTGTGAAAAATATCGCTTGCTAAAATAAATCTTTTTAAAGAAACAAAGAAAACTAAGCTTTTTAAAGGATAAATGACTATAGTATAAAAATATAATTGATGTCAATTTTTGTTGTTGTATTGTCTATTTTTGTGTTGTTTTATATTTCATATAAAAATGACTTATGTAGGGAGGGGATGTAGATCAAAAACAATACCACGTGTATCAGATTTGTTTTGTTTTGATCTTGATATTGAATTAATTATTAGGGTAGAATTATTTGATAACCAAAAGAGTGTTTTGTTTGAAATTTTGAATATAGAATTAATCGTATAATTTTGTTCGCTCTCAAGGCACTTTAGAAAATAAAAAAAAAGGAAAAGAGATATTGTGTTGAGTCATTAGGTTTGCCAGTGCATTCGATTACGAAAAAAAAGATAAGCGAAGGGCTTTTTGTAAGGGCTAGTCGATTCAAAACTCTTGCATAAGTGACATGAGAAGTGAAATTCGGAAAAGTGAATTTAAAAGTGAAAGAATTTGAAGGCGCTATACAGGAATATTGTCGTTCTTCGTCTTATTTTAAAAGTGAAATTCAATTTAGTGACAATTAAAAACATAAAACAGATCAGAAGGAAATTATTTCAAATTCTCTTTTCCTTTACGAAAAAAATTTAAATTGAAATGGACAACAAGGACGAAACCGACTCTGAGGGAGAATACATTTTGAAGGATAGCGACAATACGGCTAAGATTTATCATTCAACAGTTGGGGTTACCTTCTCAGTTGTGAGTAATATATATTCTCCTTTTTTCACCTTCTTGTTAAAATCTCCTTCTTACCCTTTATCCTTATAAATTAATAACTAATTATAATAAAAATAATTTTTTTTCTCATTTGAAAAGAACAATATAAATTTGTCCAAATGGAAAAAGATGTATTTAAGTTTAAACTTTGTCACTAAACATAAAATTCCAAGTTTATAAGTTCAGCAATTTCACTTTGCTACCTTCCAAAACTTGGCTCAACCTAGGCTCTGCGAGGGCTGCTCCTCCGCTCCCTTCGAAATGCGAAATGTGAGTACATATTGGGCATGCAAGTCTGGAGATTCTGGGTTCGCGGGGGACGTGTCTGATGCAGAATAATATTTTGTTTTAAATATAAATAAAAGACCCGAAATTCTCGCAAAGAACAAT
>NC_046661.1:59923326-59927544 GCF_010883055.1 Belonocnema kinseyi
TATTGGTGTATGTTTATATGAATACAGTATTATGTTTCAAGGGAACCCAGAATATATGTTTGTATTTGTTTTTATATTCAATTTATATTTTAGACGTCACGTTATCATCCTTTTAATATTTTTTTAGATCAAAACTAATTATTTTGTCACATTTAATAAAAGAATCTTTACCCGAAAAAGAACTATTATTAATATCAATTATTAAAAATATATACTTATTAAAAATTAAATTTCTTACCTTATTAAGCATTTTCCTGTTTGAAATCCATACAAATTTTAATCCTTCGATTTATGTGTTGGGCAAATATCTTTTCCATTCCTTTTTTTGTTGTGATTTCTAGCAGTCATTTGGTTTCCAACCAAGATATGCTTACAATATTATTCCTCTTCCACTTGTCACGTGAACACTTGGATTTTTTTCTCTTTGCATGAAAATGCATCATTATGCAAGGACCACTTTTCACTCAAATTTCACTTTTTGAACATAAATTAATTATATACTCGAAAGTTTGACACACTTGACACTTGAGAAAGTCGTAAAAAAGCAATAAAAGCTGTCTCACCATGAAGGCGATACATCTTTTCAAATAAGAGGGGAGGTGTAACAGCATGCGCTGTTTTAGAACAAGTATGTCAGGGCTCTAGCCCCCTATTAATGAGTACTTACCAGTTAATAGTTTTAAGAGCGGTAAACATTTGAAATAATTCAAATGATACAAGACATTTAGTATATTTAGAAATTTAAATAGATCGTTATTATTAGAAAGAATAATTATTAATTATGATTGACAATAGGAAATTACATGACAACTCCTCTCTGAACCTCGGATTAGTAACTTCTAATAGCTAGTTGTAAAGTATCAGAAGTTAGCATTTAAATAGCTATGTACACTCAGATAGATCTATATATGCATATGTATATATGGATCTATCAATCCAAATAGGTTTGATACGCGCGATCTCCGACTACCGCGCGTTCGATCTCAACCGCGAGCATACATAAATTATGTACCATGTACAGGGTTGGAGCGACAAGGTGCCCCTCAGACGCCGTAAATTATGTTCTATAACGCAATTTGACAGAAAAACGTCAATCGACGAGAATCGTAAAAATACGTTTCTGAGAATTAAAATATCATTATTTTAGATTGAAATATAAAGGCGGCGCTTAACGCACCTCATCATGATAGGTTAATTTAACATTAAATTATGTGACGTCAGCAATTCTATTGGCTAGAAGGACAATTCCCACCCTTTTCTGGTAAAAACCGAAGTTATAAATATATGCAAGAACATAGAAAAAGCTCAGATATTTGTGTCTCTCCGTTTTTATTTCAAATAAAAAATCTGCGACGCTCGCTCACTAATAAAATTATTTTAACTGAAATATTCGGATAATTTTTACTTTATATATATTTTTTATTTCGTTACTTTAAATTTAAATCAATAACAAACTTTTATTTGACTGATTTTAATGGATATATTTAAAGTCGAAAGAAACTTTTAGTATAGAAATTCTAGCCGAAATTCAATTACATATCCTTAAAGTAAATAATCAAATAAAGTCACATAATTAAAAGCATTTTAAATGTAATCCTTAAGTAGTTTAATATTGTTAAAAAAGTATACATCTAATAATAATTAATTGATCAGGTTAGAACATAAAAAGCATCAATAATTGTATTCATTTAATCATTCTACTAAATTTTACTTTTTATTTTTACGAAAATTGTAATTAATAATAACCTTTTAAACTGATTGCAGAAAATTTAAAACGTATGTATAGAAATTTTTGAAAATTATATTCAGACTCATTTTGCAACATCAGAAGCATTTGGAAAACGACACAACTGAAATGTGAGTATTTTAAACATAAATAAACTTTAATTATTATACAAACTATATCAAATATTCAATTACACAAATTTGAAGTTGATTCTCGATTCATGTACTTAATTTAAAAAAATAAGATTTAAGCTTTATATAAATTAATATTATGAAAAAATATATCAGCTAATACAGAATTAATCTGTTGGAAACATAAAAGGCATTGAACTATAATTTTCGTTTCAACATTGAAATAATTTTGAATTTACATCTTTTTAAACATTTTAAATTTAAAGACTTTTACATATATTTTTGAAACTTGAATGAAAATATTAATCTCAGAAGTTCAGCATAATTCCGGGAAATTACTTACTTGAAAAAGATGTAGTTTAAAGTAAATTGATTCATATTATGCAAATCACATTCAATATTCCATTATATAAGCTACAAGTACATAATGTATTTATTTGTTACTTATGTTACTCAAGTATAAGGTAACAAATTTTAATCTTTATTTAATTTAATATTCGAAAAAAAACATTCAGCTTATATCAATTAGTCATTTTACAAAATAAAAACTATAATTCTCACTAAAACCTTTAAATAATTTTTAGTTAATACATTTTTTTTAACTTTCATTTCTAAAATTTGTCTTTATTAATAAACTCTTAAACTAATTCCAGAAAATGTAATTTTTTGTAAAAATAGTTGATGATTAATTAATCATTTCACAACATAAAAAGCATTACACAATTATTTTCATGAAAACATTCAAATAATGTTTACATTATAATCTCATTCGAATTTGAAACTGGATTTCTCTACATTTAATTTGTTAATAAGCTTTCTAGCTAAGTTAAAAAAAATTAAAATATATGTACACATAATTTAGAAAATTGACTTGAAATACTCATTTCACAATATCGGAGGCACCATAAAAATTATATAATTATAATACAGGTATTTCAAAGAAAAAAATCTTTTATTACGAAAGTAATAGCCAATATTCAATTACATAATTTGAGAGGAAATAAAATATATATTTTACTAAATATTAAACAATTTAAATTCAATCTTTATGTACTTTGATATTTTATTTTTTATTATTAAATTTTAAATTATATTATAATAGTATTAAACTTAAAGACTTGAGAATATATCTATTAATTTAATTATCTTTAATATTATTTAACACAATTAGATTTTGAAATAAAATTTTAAAAAATGTTCCTGTAACATTGAATAATCCAATAGTAGTTAAGGGATGTGGATACGAAATGGAGTCATGGGAACATGTATTAGAGAGCTGCACAGGAGAGGAAGAGGGACAGTTGAGTGTGGATGAGTGTGTAAGATGGATCTTTGATGGTAGTGGACAGGGAGTGATGTGGATGAAGAAATTGGAAAAAGTCAGGGAAAGCAAGGGAGTAGGGCAGAGCGAAACGGATGATCCTGAAAAGGGACAGTAAAAAGCGAAAATTGTTTTCAATATCGTGGAAAATGCATTTTTTTATGGTAAGAGGAAATGGAAGCCCTGGAAGTTCGCTCATTTTAGGAATTAATGTCACTACTGTTACTATTGTTTATCCTACGTGATGCGAAAGA
Source organism: Belonocnema kinseyi (assembly GCF_010883055.1). Classification (NCBI taxonomy): domain Eukaryota; kingdom Metazoa; phylum Arthropoda; class Insecta; order Hymenoptera; family Cynipidae; genus Belonocnema; species Belonocnema kinseyi. Next base: position 59,926,759 of record NC_046661.1, read on the forward strand.
GTAGAATATAAGTAGTAGTTAAGTTACTAAGGATGGAATTATAAATATATGTACAGGGAGCGAAGGCCCTCAAACCCGTAAAAGGGAGAGATTAAATACATACATACACACTATATTATTTTATTTTAATTTAAAAATAATACGTTTTCCAACATTAAATCATTAACATAAATAAAACATTAATATAATAAATTTATTTAACTGTAATTTAGCATATAATAATATTACGTTTTAATAACACTTTTAATTACAATTTGTATAATAATATTATTAAATTTGATGATTTCACAATATATCTATTAATTTAAGAATCGTTTATATTTTTTAAAAGAATGAAATTTTAAGATAAACTTTAAATAATTATTACTCTAACATCGAATAAACCAATTAAAAATGTATTATTAAAAATAACAGCTGTTATTGAAAGTAAAAATCAAAAGACACAAAATGCAATAATTATCGGCGATTGATAAAAGTAGAAATCTAGTTTTAAGTTCGATTAATTTTATACGTTTAAAACAGAGGTCGCTATAAAATACGTGATTAAGGGCATGTGATACTCACAGTTTCCCCGGCTTTTTTTCAAAAAAATGAAAATTTCTAAAAACTGAATTCGGAGATGCTATAAAATATCATAACGGACGTCCCCGGACTATTTTTTGAGGCATAATAACAAAAGTTTTGTTGTTCGATTCCCAATGGAGTGAAGATGGAGTAGGATCTTTTTTTCAAGAAATAATTTTAATTTAAAAATATTATTTTCCATCTAGTCTTATTAAGACGTTA
>NC_046661.1:59927644-59935701 GCF_010883055.1 Belonocnema kinseyi
GATCGATATTGTGTAGATTTTCTGCCTTCATGGTTTGGAGGGTTGATCTACTGTCGGTAGGGTACAATCTCTGATGATATAGCAGATAAATTAAAAAAAAAATTTTTAATAATTACTTGTACCATTAACACGAGGCTCAAAATTAGCGTTATGTTCTTGAATTAAGAGTTCTTATTCTGATCCCTCTAATAGCTTAATTGGAAAAGCACCTGACCGGAAATCAGAAGTTTTGTGGTTCGATTCCCAATGGAGTGAAGAGGGAGTAGGATCTTTTTTTCAAGAAATAATTTTAATTTAAAAATATTATTTTCCATTTAGTCTTATTAAGACTTGAAACATTTTCTGTTATTGAAGATTCTTAACTTGATCGATATTGTGTAGATTTTCTGCCTTCATGGTTTGGAGGGTTGATCTACTCTCGGTAAGGTACAATCTCTGATGATATAGCAGATAAATTTTTAAAAAAATTTTACTAATTACTTGTACCATTAACGCCTAGCTAAAAATTAGCGTTATGTTCTCGAATTAAGAGTTCTTATTCTGATCCCTCTAATAGCTTAATTGGAAAAGCACCTGACCGGAAATGAGAAGTTTTGTGGTTAGATTCCCAATGGAGTGAAGATGGAGTAGGATCTTTTTTTCAAGAAATAATTTTAATTTAAAAACAAATTTATTGTGCGAAATAAAAATTGTATGCATATGCATTATTTTGAGGTTACGTCGTTTTTCATCCCTGCCTTTCCGATAATCTGGAAATTATTCATGAAATAAAGTTTTTTGATTGCCTGCAAACAAGGTTAGTTCCAGGAGATTAGTTACTATGTTTATTTGTAAGTGCAAAATTTTCGGTCAAAAATATTGTGTAGTTTGGAAGTAACGCTCGGGTGAATTATAACACACATAACCTCGAAATATAACGCACGTTGTTAGGAATATCAAAAAATTTTTGATAAAAAAACACAAAAAAAAAGTGTGGGGACGTCCGTTAGCATGTTCGCTATTATTTCCCAGATTTTGAAGGCAAAATATTTCTTATCCTAGGAATAAAGCCGGGGGAATCTAACACTGAGAAAGTCGATACTATTTCCTAAGCGCTATACAAATTAATCACATTTTGCTAAATTAAAACTTTTTTTAATTAACCTACAAAAAAAGTGTGTGAGGACGTCCGCAAGAATGTTCGCTATCATTTCCCAAATTTTTAAGACATAATATTTATTATTCTAGAAAAAAATCCGGGGGAACCTAAAACTGGTGAAATCGACAATTTTCTAAGTATCACATGTCCTTAACTTGCCCATTGTAAGATTCAGCGCCCATGCGCTACTAATGGAGGTTACGAGTTTTAATATATAGGATACTCAAGTAAACAATTCAAAATATGAAGATGTCCATGAATACTGGCATATGAAAGTGATCTTTTTGACAAAGTTTTATTAAACCATTCCCAATGCAAAGAATAAATATCCGAGCTCGAATCGCGAGGTGTAATTATGTCCAAGCGCGAGATTCATCCGTTACTAAATTTCAACTAGTTTGTTGAAAACTTAATTGTTTGTTGTTAAATATTAATTCTTTCAACTAAAAAGGAATATTCCTATTTCTGGTTCTATATGTTTATATTTTAAATAAAAAATGTACCTTCTTTAGTTTAAAACTCCAATATTTGTTTGAAAATTGATCTTTCTGATTGACGATTTAACTATTTTTTTTTAAATTTGACTGCATCATTTTAGAATGAAAAATTATATTTATAACAGAAAATTATTTTTTTTTAGTTGAAAATTCGTCTTTTTGGTTGAAAATTAATTTTCTTTGTTAAAATCTTATCTTGTTTCTTGAAGATTCAACTATTTTTTTGATTTTTTTTGTTTATCAAAAATTAATGTCTTTAAAGAAAATTTGCATTATATCATTGTTGGTTGAAAACTAATCGTTTTTTGTAAAGAATTAATTTTATGGGTAAATAATTAATCTGCTTTTTATTATTTTTAACGTAGATGTCCAAATTCGAGTTTTTATTGTCTTATATGAGAAAAAACGTCTTGCATTATTTACTATAAAACAATTTTTATCGCTGAGAGATTCTGCTAAATAATGTATAAAACCTGCTTGATTTCAAGTGAATTATATCTTATTCTAAATACTTTTTATCATATTGTTCTAGAATTGGAAATTAATTTAGTTGAAAACAATTAACATCTGTATAAGGTTTCTTACAATTTATAATAATAATTTTTGTACAAACAGATTATTTGCAAAATAACAAAAAAAGAATAAAATAATAAAAAAATTAATATAATTACATAAACGTCACTGAAAAAATAATTTCTAAACTACTTTTTCAATTGAAAATTGTTTCATTAAGGGTGTTGATTCAATTCGACTTTGAATTTTTTTATAATAGATACGGCACTGATACCATATATATTTTTTCCGAAGGATTTGTGAACGAAAGAAGAAAAACTTGTCGAATATCCGGGGTTTTGCGAGATCCTCGGATCAATAAAATGTTGAAAAATAAAAAAATTTGTAGAGGAAATGATTATTTTCCCGACAAATACGAATTGTGCGAAAGATAGAAACCAGCGGGTAGCAGATGGCAGCACTTGAAAGATTAGAATCGTTTACTAATTTATTTTTTTACTCACAATTCTGACATAATGGAAGAATTCTAAAGATTCACGGCTCTTCCAAAGGGCCAGGTCTTGAAGATGATGTCCCCAAATTTTGCGAAATACGTTGCGAAATGGAACAAAAATCAGAGAGAACTGACATACCCTCTCTGTGTCTTTGCATCTGTATTTGTGATCAACCACCAGGCTAGCTGTTACCTTCACTCTATACGCGCAATCGGGGCGCCCTTCGGTATCGACCGTGGGTCAAGACTACAATTCTCAAAGGGAAAACCTCTTCTGGGATATTGACTTTTTGATGAAACTATAATCAATCGATGTTACTTCAAAAATAATAAGACACTTGTCCCGGATTTTTTGGTCCCTTGTAAGAACTATGAGCGTTTGTAAATCACATTAGCCAAGGGTGCATCAACTCTACCGGTTCGCGCGCACGAACTGCCATCAAGATCCGCTGGTCCAGTGGACCAGAGTCTGACTGATGACCACGCTGCCGTTGGTTCGAATCTTGTTCTCAACTTTTTTTTTCGTATTGTAAACATGTCAAGTAATAATTTTTAATGTTTTCTCGGCGATTAAATTATATTTTTTTAGAAATATTAATGGGAAATAAATAGCCAAGGGTGCAGAAGCTGTACCGGTTCACGCGCATAGACGCCAATCAAGCTCCGTTGGTCCAGTGGAAAAGAGTCTCACTGGTAACCACGCTGTCGTGGGTTCGAATCTTTTTCTCAACGTTTTTGTTTCGTATTGTAAACATGTCAATTAATAATTTTTAATGCTTCCCCGGCGAATAAATTATTTGTTTGAAAAATACTACTGGGAAATAAATATCATGCAGACACTTATCGAATAATTTATTTGTATAATCGTAATTTTTTTTACATTTTTGCGGGCAATAATCGACATGGATTATCACGTAACTTGGTGATGCACTGTTCACTGCAGCGACGGTAGAAATGAGAATCAGCCAAAGATTAGGCAGTTTTCAATTGGGAAAAACAAACAAAAAATGTGAATACAATTTCCTACAAAATCTTGAAATGGATTTTTTGTTCAAATAACATCTGCAAATGCATAAATTTGATAAATAAAACAATTCATGATTGTATGTAAATTTGTAAATTTACCAGTTTGAAATTATAACTGGATTATAAATTATAAATTTATCAAGTAACCCAGGAATAATGTTCAAAATTACAAATTTAGAATTCGTAAAATTTTGAAAGTAAGCTCTCTGCAAATTTATTTATAAATCGGAAGTTTATCAAGTCCTCCCACTTGAAATTTCGATATTACACAATTTTCCAGATTTATAATTTTAAAATATAAATTACAAATTTATCAGTTTGTGAAATTTTTTGTTATAATTGTATCCACATTTTTTGTTTTTATTTCCCAATTGAAAAGTGCCTAATCTTTGGCTGATTCTCATTTCTTCCGTCGCTGCAGTGAACAGTGCATCACCCAGCTACGTGATAATCCATGACGATTATCACCAGCCAAAATGTAAAAAAAATTACGATTATAAAAATAAATTATTCGGAAAGTGTCTGCATGATATTTAATTCCCAGTAGTATTTTTCAAACAAATAATTTATTCGCCAGGAAAGCATTAAAAATTATTACTTGACGTGTTTACAATACGAAAAAAAAGTTGAGAAAAATATTCGTACCCATGACAGCATGGTCAACAGTCAGACTCTGGTCCACTGGACCAGCGAATCTTGATGGAACTTTATGCGCGCGAACCGGTAGAGTTTCTGCACCTTTGGATAATGTGATTTACAAGCGCTCATAGTTCTTACAAGGGACCAGAAAATCCGGGAAACGTGTCTTATTATTTTTGAAGTAATATCGATTGATGATAATTTCATCAACAAGTGAATGTCCCAGAAGAGGTTTTCCCCTTTAAGAATTGTAGTCTTCACCCACGGTCGATAACGAAGGGCGCCCCGATTCCGTGTATAGAGTGAGGGGAGTGGAGGTAACAGCTAGGCTGGTGGTTTATCACAAATCCAGTTACAAAAACACAGACAGGGCATGTCAGTTCTCTCTGCTTTTTGCTCCATTTCGCAACGTATTTCATAAAATTTGGGGGCACCATCTTCAAGACCTGGCTCTTTGGAAGAGCCGTGAATCTTTAGAATTCTTCCATTATGTCAGAATTGTGAGTAAAAAAATAAATTAGTAAACGATTCTAATCTTTCAAATGCTGCCGTCTGCTACCCGCTGGTTTCTATCTTTCGCACAATTCGTATTTGTCGGGAAAATAATCATTTCCTCAACAAAAATTTTGATTTTTCAACATTTTATTGATCCTAGGATCTCGCAAAACCCCAGATATTCGACAAGTTTTTCTTCTTTCGTTCACAAATCCTTCGGAAAAAATATATATGGAATCAGTGCTGTGCCTATTAAAAAAATTTCAAAATCGGATTAAACCAACACCCTTAAATAACAAATTGATGACAAAACTTTTTCGACTACATTCCCAGTGGGCACCGGGACGTCCTAAAGACGTCCTTAGAATCTACCTGTATGTCATATGATTTGACGTCTTTAAGACATCCTTTGGATCTTTTCATGTCTTTAAAAGGTCCTTAAGACGTCAGCCGAAAGACATATATAGGACAAGTTTAGGACATGTGTGCCCACTGGGTTGGTATTGTTTCCTCATCAATTGTACTTCTTAAAAATAAAATAATGTTTTAAGAGTACTGCAAGATTTATCAATAGTTCTTAATAAAAAAAAATTAAATTGAAAAATAAATATTTTTTATTAGTTTACAACTAAGATATTAATAAAAAAAATAATGCTTCCAATTGTAAAACTGTGTACCTACAAGATATTGTGTACTTTTCACAGATTTAATAAAACTCACTGATTAAGACCATCATTGTGTGCCGAAATGTGTGAAACAATTTAATTAGTTTCGATTCACCTAATCTTAAAGCCAACAACTTGCATAACAAAATTCATTTATTTGTTGAAAATTAGTGTTTTTTGTTAGAAATATAAAACTACTTCCTTGAAAATTCATCTTTTTGATTGAAAATTCAAATATTTTGTTGACAGTTCCTTTATAGTTAGTAAAAAATTAATTTATGTCAGATAAAATTTGATTATACCATTTTTGGTAGAAAATTGATATTTGAAGTTAAAGATTGTACGTTTGTAGTTGAAAATTCAACCATTTGTTTGAAAGTGCACATATTTCGACGAAAATAAAAATAAAGAACAAAACTATTAAGTTACACATTCCGCTTTTTTGTTTTGTTAAAAATTAAATTATCTAACTGAAAATTTAACTATCCCACTTTTGGTGGAACACTGAAATTTGGAATTAAAAATTGATATTTTTGGGTTGAAAATTCAATTATTTGTTTCAAACATTGTCTTTTTTTATATAAAAATTTAATTGTTTGTTGAAATTCAATTGTTTGTTGTTATATATTAATTTTTTTAACTAAAAAGAATTTGTTTGAAAACTGATCCTTTTCATTAGGGTTCAACTATTTTGTTAAAAATTAATTAAAAATTCAACTGTACAATTTCAGGATGAAAAATTATATTCTTTATGAAAAATTAATGTTTTCATTTTAAAATTGGTTTTTTTTATATACAATTATTTTTCTATGTTAAAATCTTATATTGTTTATTGAGGATTCAACTATTTTCTTCATTTTTGTTTGTTAGTTAAAAATTAATATCTTTAAGGGAATTTTTCATTATATAATTGTTGGTTGAAAACTAATAGTTTTTTTGTAGAGAATTAATATTATGAGTAAAAAATGAATCTGTTTTTTATTATTCTTAAAATAGATGTCCAAATTCGATTTTTTTGTCTTAGATAAGAAAAAAAAGTCTGGCAAAATTTACTATGTAACAATTTTAATCGCCGAGAGATTCTGCTAAATAATGTGTAGAATCTGCCTGATTTTAAGTGAATTCTATTTTATTTTAAGTACTCTATATAATATTGTTCTTGGATTGAAAATTAATTTAGTTGAAAATTCTATTATTTGTTTAAAAAACTTTTTAATGGAAAATTAATCTTTGTCATTGAGAATTCATCTTTTTTGTTAAAACTTGAACTATTTGGTGTCAAGTTCATCTGTTTCAATTAAAATTTGAGATAATCTGTAGAAAATTTCATTGTTTTGATTGAATATTAACATTTTTAAACTAAAAACTGAATTATTCTATTTTTGTTTCACATTTTTTATTGAAACTTCATCTTTTTAATTAAAAATTATTTTATGGGTGAAAAATTAATCTGTTTTTATTATTCTTAACATAAATGTCCAAATTCGATTTTCTTGTCTTAGATCGGAAAAAAACGTCTTACATAATTTACTATAAAACAATTTTAATCGCTGATAGATTCCGCTAAATAATGTGTAGAATCTGCCTGATTTTAAGTGAATTCTATCTTATTTCAAATACTTTTTATAATACTGTTCTTGGATTGAAAATTAATTTAGTTGAAAATTCTATTATTTGTATTAAAAAAATGTCAATAGAAAATTAACCGCTGTGATTGAAAATTCATCTTTTTTGTTAAAACTCTTACTATTCGGTGTCAAGTTCATCTGTTTTAATTAAAATTTGAAATAATCTGTAGAAAATTTCTTTTTTTATTGAATATTAACTCTTATAAACTAAAAACTGAATAATTATATTTTTGTTTAAAATTTGATTTTTTTATTGAAACTTCATCTTTTTAGATGAAAATTATTTTATGGGTGAAAAATTAATCTGTATTTTATTATTCTTAACACAGATGCCCAACTTCGATGTTTTTGTCTTGTATCAGAAAAATCGTCTTGCATAATTTACTATAAAACCATTTAAATCACTGAGAGATTCCACTAAATAATATGTAGAAGCTGCCTGATTTTAAGTGAAGCCTATCTTATTTTAAATACTTTTTATAATATTGTTCTTGGATTGAAAATTAATTTAGTTGAAAATTCTATTATTTGTTTTAAAAAAATGTCAATAGAAAATTAACCGCTGTGATTGAAAATTCACCTTTTTTGTTAAAACTTTTACTATTCGGTGTCAAGTTCATCTGTTTTAATTAAAATTTGAAATAATCTGTAGAAAATTTCTTTTTTTGATTGAATATTAACTCTTATAAACTAAAAACTGAATAATTATATTTTTGTTTAAAATTTGATTTTTTTTATTGAAACTTCATCTTTTTAGATGAAAATTATTTTATGGGTAAAAAATTAATCTGTGTTTTATTATTCTTAACACAGATGCCCAACTTCGATGTTTTTGTCTTGTATCAGAAAAATCGTCTTGCGTAATTTACTATAAAACCATTTAAATCACTGAGAGATTCCACTAAATAATATGTAGAAGCTGCCTGATTTTAAGTGAAGCCTATCTTATTTTAAATACTTTTT
>NC_046661.1:59935801-59938909 GCF_010883055.1 Belonocnema kinseyi
GAAAATTTCTTTTTTTATTGAATATTAACTCTTATAAACTAAAAACTGAATAATTATATTTTTGTTTAAAATTTGATTTTTTTATTGAAACTTCATCTTTTTTAGTTAAAAATAGGATTATTTGTTTGAAAATTCCCATATTTTGTTTAAAATTTGTGTTTTTTGTCAGAAATATAAAACTTCTACCTTGAAAATTCATCTTTTTGATTGAGAATTCAACTATTTTGTTGTAAGTTCCTTTTCAGTTGGTCAAAAACTAATTTCTCGCCGACCATTGGCTGATAATGAAAGTGCCCGTACAGCCCTATAGTATGTATCTGTTGCTGGAGGTTTTCAAAATTGTATTTTTATAAAATAAATATTGAGTATTTAACAAAATTGTCTTCAGATATAAAGATCCGATACATTCATAAAACAGAACATAATTCATTCAATCCCACATTTCTTAAACCATATATTATTTAAAAGCATATAAAACATTGGAAGCCAATATATTTTATACAGCTGTTTTGTGGTGAAGGTGAAGTATTTTTAGTTATAAGTTAATATTTTAGTTATTATTTGCATTCAATATAAACGTAAAAATCTATTTTTTATTTTAATCCTCATTAAAATAGTTTCTGTTTTTTCAAAAAAAATTTTATAAATTTGAATAAAATTTTTGTGAAATTTGTATGAAAAATTTCGCTAGTTTGCAATGTACTTCACACACGGAGTATTTTTTTCGTATTAAGAAATATGCGTAAAAGCTTAAATGTCGTAAAGTTTTTGCAGCACATTTTCGTAACTTTTCATAGCAAAAAATAGTTTTTTATAGATGTTGGTAGATAATCGGGTGATTTCAATTAAATTGAAAAAAAATGATCTAATTCGGCGCCCAGCAGTTCGCTCTTCTATTCTCAAATTAATTCCTAACCTCAAAATCTCAAAAAGTTGTTATCGCATTTTACACCAGCAATGGACTTTAATAACAAAACTTATAACAAATCCCATGCTTCATAGGAATATAACTTAAATATAATGTTTATATTAATAACAAATAATAGCCTAAACATTATCTTGTAATTAAAAATATACTAACCCTACCGATAGAAATTACAGAATAAATGCTGAACATTCTCAAGGTTCTGAGAAGCTTTGAGAAATTCTCCGCATTCATTCAGGTAGATGTATTTAGTGGTCCAGAAAGCTCGTTTAAATGCTTTGAAGGCTTTAAAATGTCCTTTCCGAAATTGAAATGAAAATACGTTCATAAATAACAAGCAGAGAGGCTTAAATCGAAATAAGAATTCGATTATAAATAACAAGCAGAGGCCCTGTATTGCGGCGGTATGGGTAGCAAGGTGGTGGTAAAGGAGAAGCGTTCATTCGTATTATCGAATTTGAATTTCGATTCGATTATTATTCCCAACAATGATCCAAAAATACTTGCGCATGCTTGAACTGTGCGGCGCTTATTGGCTCTAGTTCGCATATGTATTTAAAAATCAAGTACAGACGCGCACCGTACCCAATGAAAATAATTCAAATCAAGAAAAGACGTGTAACGTGTAACGTTCCATTACTGTCTAGCTCACAGTGACTCACGGATGCCTCTGTCGCGCGCGTGTAGCTAACAAAGAACGAGCAATCGTGAAAATCATTTCAATATTTTCCAATGATGTCTAACCCACTGACGCCTCGTGTCACAACGCATATAGCAATGAAATCGAGAATTATGACAATCGAAATCGACAATATCTTTTAGAGATTTTATATTAAGGACAGTTGTTTTTTATCTTAGGCGTAAATCTTTGAATTTATAATAAAAAGAGATTGCCCCCCCCCCCCGTTCGAAATCTAAGCGTTATTTGTAGTTTTTAGGTTTAAAATTTATTTTTCATCGTAAAATTATAATAAATTGGTATGAATCACTTATCTTTAAATACGTTTCCGGATTTAGTACGGATTTAGTATTATTTAATATAATCTATGTGTTTATTTAAATTGAACCGAACATCATATATACATTTATACAGTTCAATAATTTATTTGTTGCTTAATCTTGAAAGCTTTTTAATGAAATAGTGAATTATATTATTGCAAACCTCATTTGTAAAATGAACAGACTATAAACTATTAAACTCTATAAACAAACGTAAGTATTCATGACGCACAGTAGTGGAAGGAAATTTATCTTTTTCGTTCAACTTGACGCTCCGAACATTCGTCTCCTGTATTTATATTGTCTTAAATGAATGTTTAGGATCCTAGTAGACAAAAAATTTGGCGATATCTTCAGGACACCGTTACGACATATTTACGACATCCTATGTCCATGCCATTAAGGTGCCTTTAGGGGCCATCCATATACCACGTAGACACTTTAGGAGGGGGAGTATGGCAAAATTCCACACTTGACCACGAGGGGGACCGGGGGTGTCAGGCTAGAATCCACGTGAACACACATTTCTTTAAATCTGTGGAAAATATACTGAAATGAGAAAAGGTATACTCTAGGTATACTCGAACTTTTATATTGTGCTCGCGCACAATATAATTTTTTTTCTATTTTTATTTTTGTTTTTATTTTTTCACGACTTTTCCTTTGAAATTCAAATCATGTTTAAGCTGACGTTCATAAGCTAATCCGAATTTTTTCAGCTAATTCATCGCTCTTTTTGGACTTCTTGTAGTCCGGGAGCTCGCGACATTTCTATGGACATTATTTTAGTACTTACTAAAATTTCATATTCTTTTGTTTTCATAGTCAACAGTTCGAAATAGATTGACTGGCTAATAGCTGTTACTGCATTTTGCAACAATTTATCGTTAAACTGGTCAAAAAATCGAGTGAAAAAACGTAATTTTAGTACTCTTGAAACCCACGGGGGATAACACAGCCACAAAAAAAAAGTGTACGGATTTGGTAACAAGACACACGTATTCCTATGGATTTTGGGGCTCTGAATTCAAATTCGGTATCAAAAATCACTTATCACGTCATGGTTGAGGCATAACCTCAAAAAACGATTTCGGTGGTTTGCCGCGGTCAGCGTCTCTCACATAAAAATTGCCACTTTTGAACTTGTTAAACCACTCATTACACTGCGTTCGACCAAGAGCATG
>NC_046661.1:59939009-59946468 GCF_010883055.1 Belonocnema kinseyi
CAATACGCCAATTAACACAAATGGTAAGTTCCGACAGTGCCTACAAGTGTGCCTACTGGCCGCTAAATGGCAATACCGGTTTCATATGTATACACCTGGTAAAAGTGCTTCACATTAATGTAGGAATTACATTTAATAACAAAAATGATTTAAAAGTTTATAATAACTATTATTATAAACAATTCTTGTGGCAAAATATTATAATTTAAAACTTTTCAAAACATTATTTCCTTCAAGCGCCAGGAAGACTTCAGGTATTCCCATAAACAATAAATATCTTTTAAGCTCACTCTAATTTTTCCTAATATTTTGTGTGTCCTGCAAAATAAAAAAAATGGATAAAAATGTTCTGCATTTTTTTTCGGCATGTCTGAAATCTTCAAAAATGTTTTTGAAATATCTCCGGAATTTTACGAAAATTATCGTTATATAACTTTAAAAAGAAACAGATCAGCGGTGTTTCCTTCTTTTCAAAACTTGGAATGTGGTTTTACCTTTGTAACAAGCTAATAGTTCTTCCAAATTTGTATTTTGCATTGAAAAAGATTGTAATTGCAAAAGAAACATCATTTTTTAACTCTAAACTGAAGCTGAAATTAATATCCCAGATTGTTTAAAAGTTTTTTTCCTCTATTTTTAATGGCTGAATCTAATAACTTAGTTATTAGTACATATACTAAATTAGAAATTGTGAAAAGTATTAAAAGTTAAAAGAAAATTAGATATTTTTTTATTTAATTGATTTTAATCGATTTATTTATTTAATTAAAGTTCAACTAAATACTATTTAATTAGATTATATATTAAGTGTTCAAGAAAGCCGTTTTAAAGAGCTTCTCATCTATTTATATTGCATTTTTTGGCGGGGAAATACATTCCTCGGAAACTCTCCGCCGGTTCAGCGAACTGGAGATGCCAGTGTCTCCAGAACGTGGGATTTTTCGGCCCCCACCACTGTCCCATCTGGGAGCGACGCATTCAAACGTAGTGTGTCAGTGAGTCGGCTCTGCTACATGTTGCGTAGGCCAGCCTTCTGTAGAGCCGAAAATGCACGAGCACGAGCCCGAGTCACCCCGACTTCACGATTCGTTTTCGGTGGCTAACTGGCTATTTGGAGGAGTTTTTAAGTAAACTGAATTTCGCAGGGTGTCAAGAGAATGATAGTTCAGGCAATTTATTGCGCAATTTTGTTGCACATTTAAAAAAAATTTATTTTGGTTAAAAAATGACCTTTCAAATTTGCCTAAGTTTAAGAGATATTCAGGAATTTTGAAATGATTAGAAAATAGTTAAAATTTGTAAAGATGTTAAAGAATTTTGTAAGGTTTCACAAAAATGAAGAAAATTCTTTGAGGTTTCTACGAATAATTACTATAATTTTTTATTTTGAAAAAATAATTTTAAAACATTTCAATACATTTTAAACTATGTTTAAAATTCTCAATAAAGATTCTGAAGATTTTAAGGCAATCTTTTTCATTTTGCCGAATTTCCAAGAAAATCAGGACAAATTTAAATAGTTTTGAATGATTAGAAGGCTTATAAGGTCCGACAAAATTAGAAACAGAACTTAATTCACGATTGGTAGGAAAATTTGTAATGACTTTTTATTTTAAAAAACGTACTTAATGAGAATATTAAAAAAGGGTCTTAAACACGTGAAAGGATTTCCTAAAATTAGAAAGAAGACTGTAGAAGATTTTAAAGCAAAATCAGAAACTTAGATTTTTAAAGAATTCAAACATAAACTTTAGAAACTTTAAAGGAATTCCGAAAGATTTCAAGGAGGTAAAACTGTTTTTCTTAAAATTCCTGGGAAAAATTGAGAAGATTATGAGTCAATTTTTTCACATCTTGAATTAAGGAACATAATTCTTATTAGGCCTTCTCATGAAATGTTGTTACACAATTTTTTAAATTATATGTTGCTTTAAAAATCTACTTTCAAATTTGAGTAAGTTTAAGAGATATTCAGAAGTTTACAATGATACAAAAATAATAAAAACTTGTAAAGGTTTTTGAAGAATTTGGTTAAGTTTTCATGAATATGAAAAAAATATTTTAAGTTCCTAGAAATAATTAAAATAACTTTTATTTCGAAAAATTAATTTTGTAGGAGATTATTTTAAAGCATTTCAAAACATTCAAAAAGAGATCAAAAATTGTCAATGTATCTGAAAAAGTTTAAAGGCCATTTTTTTAAATTTTGAACAATAAAAAAAAATCAGGAAAAATTTGAATAATTTTTAAAGATTATAAAACCTGAGAAGATTAGAAAAAAAGAATTATTTTCCTAATTATCATGTGAACATTTTGAATGATTTTTTATTTTGAAAAATGTGCTTTAAAAGAAAATTAAAGAAGGTTTTTAAACACATCAAACAATTTCCTAAAATTTCGAAAAAGAGTGTAGAAAGTTTTAAAATCAACATTTTTTAATTCGATAACATAACAAATTTAAAAAAAATGTAAATAATCGATTAAATTCAATAAATATTGAGTAGAATTGATGAGATTAAAAAAGAATTTAAGCTTCAGAAGAGCTTTAGAAACGTCGGATAAACTGATTTCAAAAACTTAAAAACTTAAAAATTCTTGTAGAATAATAAGAAAAATGCGCCTGGAAATTGTGTACAATTATTAGTCTTTAAAATTAAAATGATTTTAAAAAAAATTACTTTCAGCTCATTTCTTCTCAAGCAGGATCCCCGCTTTTAATCGCAAGAGGTTCAATTATTTTCAATCAGATTAAGTAATTACATAAATTTTGAAAATTAAAAAAAGATAACTTGGAATAAGTTGAAGGAGATTTAAAAAAAATTTATTTTAATTACACGTAAAATTTGTTGAATTATTTGTAAAAATTTGGAAACATTAAAAATGGTAGTATTTAAATACACTTAACATTAAGTGAAATATTTTGAAACAAAATGTCGTAATTTTTCTATATCACTTAACTTTAGAAAAATTAAGGAACATAATTCTTTCAAATTTGAGTAACCTTAAGAGATATTCAAAATTTTGAAACGATTCGAAAATAATTAAAACTTTTAAAGATTTTTAAAGGAATAATTAGCATAATTTTTGATTTCAAACAATTAATTTAAAAATATTATTTTTAAACATTTAAAAACATTGCAAAAGATTTCAAATATTCTTAAAGCATCTGAAAAACTTTAAAGGCATTTTTTAATTTTGCAGAATTAAAAAAAAAATTAGGAAAAATTAGAATAATTTTTAAAGATTAGAGATTGGAAGTTCTGACAAGATTAGAAAAACATAATAATCAAGTGAATTCAGGAAGTAGTTGGTACACTTGATGAGATTCAAACAAATTTTAAACCTAAGAAGTGTTTTAGAAACGCAAGATAAACTTTAGGAACTTTAAGAGAATCTAGAAAGGTTTCAGGAGAATAAACAAAGTTTCTTCAAATGCTTGGGAAAATTTAGAAGATTATAAGGAATTTTTTTTTACATTTTGAATGATTTTTTAAATTTTTCGGATAAAAACTCAAGAGAGTTACCAATATCTTGTAGAATTTAAAACGTTTTTAATACATAATAAATTTTCTTAGTATTTTTTAAAATCCTATAAATTAAAAATAAAAAGTCTTTAAAATCTCCTAGCATCTTTTCTGACACATCTGATATATTCAAAAATCTTTTGTTTTTAATTTTCTTAAGAATCTTATAATAATTATTTACATATAAAATTTCAAACAAACTGATAATACTTATTTTCTTGTATATGAAGTCTTTACAAAATCTTTAATGCCTTAAAATACTTATCTCAAAATTACAAAATTTAGCTTTTAAAATGTTATTTTAAGTGTAAAATAATTGTGATCTAAATGATTTTATTTTATTGGATTTAAAAAAATATTAGAAAAATTAGAGTCTTTTTAAAAGATGTTTAGAACATTTAGAAGTTTGGAAGATATCAATGAATATTTTATACATTTTGGGAAATTTTTTCAATTTTTTGAATGTTTCTAGTATGTTTAAAACAAAATAAATTCAAAAAAAAATATTTTTAACTTACTACATTTTTCTAAAAATTTAAAAAAAGCATTCAGGATGTAAAAAACTTGACTTATATAATCTTCTAAATTTTTCACAGAATTTTAAGAAAAATAATTTTATCTCCTTGAAATCTTTCGGAATTCCCTTAAAGGTTCTTAAGTTTATTATTTTGAAATCTTTGAAAATCTACATTTCTACAAAATTTAAGTTTAAAAATAGATTTGAATCTCTTCCATTCTTCTAAATATTCCTTGAATTTACTGGATTATTTATGTTTTTTAAAATCTTTAATCTTATCAAATTGAAACATTTTGCTTGAAAATCTTCTACACTATTCTTTTAAATTTTAGGAAATCGTTTGATGTGTTTCAAAATCTTTTTGATTTTTTTTAAAGTACATTTTTTTAAATAAAAATTATAAAAAATTTTCAAACGATTATTAGAAAAATAATTCTTTTTTTTTTATTTTCAGACTTTCTAATCTTCTAATCTTTAAGAAGTATTCCATTTTTTCCTGATTTTTTTGCAAGTTTTAATTACTTTTTAATAGTTTCAAAATTTCTGAAAATTTCGTAAACTTACTCAAATTTGAAAGCAAATTTTACAAACCAGCATAAACATAACAAAAAATGGTGCAACAAAATTGCGCAAGAAGGCTCAATAAAAATTAAATTCCTTATTTTTTAAAAAATTATATAATATGACAAAATTACGGAATAATGTTAAAAAATTGTGATCTTTTTTTCAATTTTCTCTCAGAATTCATTCCATTCCATTTTTAGTTGAAAAATAATGTTTCAATTGAAAATCCAATTATATGTTTAAAAATTGAACTATTCTATTGTAAATTGGATTGTGTGTGTGTCTTAAAACATTTTTCAGTTGAAAATTCATTTCTCCCATCGAAAGTTAAACTATTTTAAAATTAAAATTTTTTAAAATAACTGTTTTGGTTGATAATTTAACTGTTTTGTTGAAAAATCGATTTTTTTATTGTTGAAAAAACATTTTCTTATACTAGAAATGTAACTGTATCATTTTTAGTTGAATTTTTTTGTAGAAAATTGACCTTTCTCAGTCAAAAATTCTTCTTTTTTAGTATAAAATTATTCTCCTTGTTTAAAAATTCATCTATTTTAATCAAAAAATCATTTCTTTGGATGAAAATCCAATTAATTAAATTATTTGTTTGCAAATTTAATTTTTTGCTTGGAAATTTAAACATTATGTGGAAACATTGATTTCTTGGAGTTGATAATTATTTTTCAACTGAAAATTTATCTGTTGAATTTTTCGTTAAAAGATTATAATTTTAGTTGAAAATTAATTTCTTTCGTTGAAAATTCTATTTTTTAAATGAAAATTTAACTAGTCCATTTTTGATCGAATACTTATTGCTTTAGTTTAAAATTCGTTTCTATAGATGAAAATTGATCAATTTTATTGACACTTGTATGAATGTATGTATTTAATCTCTCCCTTTTACGGCTTTGAGGGCCTCCGCTCCCTGTACATATATTTACAATTCCATCCTTAGTCTAACTTAACTACTACTTATATTCTACTCTTTCGCATTACGTAGGATAAACAATAGTAACAGTAGTGATATTAATTCCTAAAATGAGCGAGCTTCCAGGGCTTCCGTTTCCTCTTACCATAAAAAAATGCATTTTCCACGATATTGTAAACAATTTTCGTTTTTTACTGTCCCTTTTCAGGATCACCTGTTTGGCTCTGCCCTACTCCCTTGCTTTTCCTTACTTCATCCAATTTCTTCATCCACATCACTCCCTGTCCACTAACATCCAAGATCCATCTTACACACTCATCCACAGTCAACTGTCCCTCTTCCTCTCCTGTACAGCTCTCTAATACATGTGCCCATGACTCCATTTCGTATCCACATACTCTGCATAAATTCTTCTCTTCATTCATCTAATATCTGCATGCTCTCACTCCTTCTCCCATTCTGAACCGTACAACTCTACTCCATTTTTCTTCCTTTTTTATTTTTTGCAGATATTCTGGTTCCGTCAACCCTTTGACCATGATATACCATCTCTTGTACCTCGAATCTATAATCTTTGTCCATCTCTCTTCTCCTTGCTTAACCAATAGCTCTAACTCTATGTCCTGCCACTCCATAACCCTTTCTCGAATATTACACACCCTTCTCATTTTTCTCCTTTCTACCTCCCAATTTAAATTTCCCACATTACCTCTCGCTTCATTGATCCGAATTTCACCGAAACATGCTTGTGCAATTTTACTTCCCTCTCCCCTTTTTAGCTTCTCTTCAAACCTCCATGCTGTCTTAATTTGTTTAGTAACCATATTTTCTCTTCCTAACTCTTCTTTTAACATATATCCTGGGCAACTCCAGCTAACCCCCATTACCCACCTCAGGAATCGCTCATGCATACTCTCTACTTTCCTATGTTCCTTCCATCCTCAGATCTCCACACCATAACACAACACCGCCCACACCAACGCATCAAACAACCGGACCCTCATTCTCCAATCGTTCTTAAACATTCTCTTTCCTATACCCCATACTTGGCCCATTACTTTACTCGCACATTCAATTCTTTTCCTCACCTGCAGCTCGTTTCCTCCTTCTCTCCTCCACTCCTCCACAATTTCCACTTTTTGTCCATTCATCTTCCAAACGTAATTTATTTTTCTCTTTCTATTTCTGAAACACATCACCTTTGTCTTATCTACGTTCACCGTCAGCTCTTTTGTTCCCACATACTCTTCGAAGATTCTCATCATTAGGTTCATCCCCTTCTTATCATCTGCTAATAGAACTACATCGTCCGCGTATGCTAGAGAGTATAGTTTGCTATTACCCAAAACCGTTCCTCCTTTCCCTTTCTCTGTTAGCTTCTCCTCTAAGTCTGCCAATAGGATACTAAATAGTAACGGACTCAAAGGGCACCCTTGCCTTAGACCTCGGCTTCTCCAGAAAACCTGCCCTTTTTTCTTTCCTATTTTCACCCTAATCCTGATTTCAGTAAAAATTTCCTTTATCCTCTCAACTAACTTTTCCTCTACACCCCTCTCTTTCATTGCCTGCACACACTCTTTTATTTTCTCTTTACCCTCCCAGTATTCCTCGTCCCACCAGCCTCTCTTTCCCCCTACTCTTTCTTCATTAGTACCCAGCTCATCCTTTAACTTTTCAATGGACCCCTTCAACCTTTCAACTAACGAGTCTATTCCCTCCTCTTTTTCATACCTAACCTTCTCCTTTTCCATCTTTTCTTTAAACGCGTTTAATTTATCTACCCCCCAGATTCCCAGTTTCGTGTTTCGTTCGCACTCTTTTTCTTTTCTCCCTCTGCCGCGCTTACTGACGCCTCATCTTAGTGTAACTATGACCGGGAAGTGCTCGGACCCTATCTCATTCCCTACCTTCATACTCCCTATCATA
>NC_046661.1:59946568-59951542 GCF_010883055.1 Belonocnema kinseyi
ATTATAATTTTTCTTATCATTGTTCCATCCTTTTCCTCCATGTTCCCATCTTTTCTCCCTTTTGCTGCTAATTCTTTTTTCACCCCTGACACCATGCCGCCCGTCCCTCTCCCTTTAACGTGTTCCTTTCTTGCTTCTTGCTTTGTCCACACATAATCTTTCGGTAACATATTTTTTATTCCCTTCCAGTCCTTCTCATCTGCCCAAGTTTCACTCATCATAATCACATCCCACTTTTCTAACTCCTCCCAGAATCCTTTGTTCTTGTTCTTCAAACCTGACTCTCCCTATCCACACCATATGGCCCCTTTTCCTCTCTACCCAAGCCCTCTCCTCTATTTGTCATCTCCTTTTCCGCTCCCTCCATGTCAGATCTTCTTCAATTCTTTCCTTTCTTCCTCTCCATAATTTTTTTCTCTCCATAATTTTCTTTTTCTCCTCCTCACTCCCCACTTTTACTAGAAACATTCCTTCTTTTCCTTCCTTTGTCCCTCCTATTCTATTGACTCTTTCTACCCTTACCTGCGCTCTATTATCTCGAAAAAGATTTGTTATTTCCACTTCTCCTGTTTCACTCTCCACTTTTAATCTCTCGACTACTATGTTATTTTTCCTCTTTGCCCTTTCTTCCCCTTCTAATCTTCTTTCTATCTCACTGAGTATTTCCTTCAATCTTTCATTCTCATTTCGGACGTTCTTTTCATTCCCTTGAACTTTTTCCTCATTTTCTGTTTTTTTCCCCATATGCTCATTTCTAATTTCTAGACTGGATACCCGTTCTTCCAACAGTTTTATTTCTCTAGATCTCTGTTCGTCAACCTCTCTCTGTCTATTCTCAATGCTCTCTAGCTTACCCCAAACCTTGTCTTTCTCCTCCTTCCAACGTTTATCGCATTCTTCCCATTTTTCTCTGACCCTTTTCACTTCCCCCCTTACATCGTTTCCCTGCCTATTCATATCCCTATTCATGTCATCCAATCTCTTTCTTGTTTCCTCTCTAAACCCTTTAATGAAGGCTTCCAATTTTTCAAACATCTCCCCCCCCCCCGTCTCTCTGATGTTTTTCTTTTAATTCTAACTCTCTTGTTCTCCTTGCCTTTTTCTACCACATCTTCCCCAGCCACTCTTTTCCTTTTTTCCTCCCCTTCACTGCTAGTCGCGCTTGCCTTTTTTCCATTCGTCCAGACTTCTATTCGAACCCGCGTTGCCTAGCTTGTTAAGGCGCTGTAAATTTGAGGGCCTTCCCCGTTGCTTGCCCGTACCTGAGTCCGCTACCTTCCCCACCCGGGTCGACTTCTCGGCTTTTTCATCACCGCTGCTGTCACTGCGTTCAACGTCACCCATCCCCCCACTTTCAATGCTTTCAGCAACGTCAGCTGTTGTAGCCACTACGGTTTTCTGCTCTGTGCGATCGTCCAGGAACTGTTGCCCTCTGGCGCCAGTTTGTGGACTTCGCTTCGTCGGCATCCTACCTTACCCAAAGCTCCGTGACGTTTCCCGCCTTTATTTCCTACCTCTTGCCCCCCTGACCAAGCAACTATTTTTTCACTCCTAACCGCAAAATCTTCACACGCTCCAAATTCTCACTTCTAACCACTCACTTTCACCCTTCACACCTTTGCCTTCACTCACACTTCTTCCTTTACACTCGATCTCCGCACTTCCCGCCTTTTCTGCGGGATTTGTTATTTGAAGGTTCATCTCTTTCGTTGAAAATACATTTTTGAAACTGACAATTAATCTATGCCATTTTTGTAAAAAAAATCATGTAGTTTGTTAACAATTTGTCTTTCTTCGTAGAAATTAAATTGCTTTATGGAAAATTTGTACATTTTGATTAAAAATTACATTTTTCGGTTGAATTATCAACTGTAAGTATTTTTTGGTTGCAAAGTCGTTTTGTTGTAAATGCAACTATATTGTTAAAAATTGAAATCATAATTTTTAGGTGGAAAATTCGATTATTCACTTAAACTTCAACTACTTAGTAAAAAAATTAATTTTTTCTTATTAAGGATTCATAATTATAGTTTAAAATTCAACAATTTGCCTTTAAATTAGGTTAAAAATTCAGCTTTTTTGTATATAATACTCCTTTTGACTTTAAAATTAAAGAATTTATTAAAATTAAATTTACCTTTTTTAGTAGAAATTTAATCTTTTTGGTTGAAAATGTATCATTTTTGGTCAAAAATGCAATTGTTTGGTTAAAATATGAACTGTACATCTTCTTGGGTTTAAAATTCGATCATTTCACTAAGAGTTGAACTACTTTGTAAAAAAATACGTTTTATTTAAACAAGGTTTTATAATTATGGTTGAAAATTTAACTATTTGGTTGAAAGTTTAACTCATTGATTGAAAACTCATATTTTTCGCTTAAGAAATTCAACTTTTTGTAGATAATTCGTCTTTTTTACTTTAAAATTAAATAATTTCGTTGAAAATTCATGTATTTTGTTTAAATTTGTCTTTTTTTGTAGATAATGAATTTTCTTGGTCAAAAATTCACCTGATTGGATGACAATTCAACAACTTTGTTGAAAATAAATTTTTTCCGTTAAAAAATATTTATCTTTATCTGAAAATGTAACTATTATAGGATTAATTAAAAATTAATCGTATATATTGGTTACGTTTGAAAATCGTTTTTTTTTTTATAGAACATTAATCTTCTTCGTCAAAAATTCACCTTTTCCCTTGCAAATTTAACAATTTTGTTGAAAATTGTTTTTTTTTCCTTGTTCAATTCAATATTTTATCACAGGTTCTATCTCGAAATTGAACTAATCCATTTTTGGTTAAACTTTATCCTTTAAATTGTATTAGTTAAAACACTAATTATTTGTTAGAAACTTAATTTATTTGTTTTCGATTATGACTTTAAATATTATTTCAGTCTAAAAATTTTTTATTTTTAACCCATTCAATTTGAAATTTTTTAATTAAAAAAATAAAATTTCTTTAATTATCAGCAATATTTGATCGTTCATTTAAAACAATCCATTACAAACAATTGTTAAAAACTATACAAATTTGAACAGAATGGTTCGAAATAGAAAGCCTTGAAATATTAAATTTGTAATGAGCTAAATTTTCAGTTTAAACGCTACAGTTTTAATTTAAAAAAATATTCAGAATTAATTTAAAACTTGAAATTATTTCAAACAATTTGAAACACGATTAAGACTATTGCAGATTTAAAAAAATGAGCTTTTTGAGAATTGTACAGTATTTAAAAAGAATAACAAAAATTGTTGTGATTGCTAAGAACATTGAAAATGATTTTTTATTTTGACAAATAAATTTTAAGTAAGTATTTGAAAACATTTTAAAATTTAAAAAAAAAAAGAATCCGCAAGATTTTAAGGAAATTTTTTTATTTTGCAGTTTTTTTAATTTTAGGAAGAAAATCTAATTAACAAAATATATCAATTTTCAACCTTTACTTTTAACTTTTTAACAAATTAAATTAATTTGCTATCAAATAATTGGTGTTTTAACTAATAAAATGTACAGGATGAAGTTTCAACCAAAAATTGAATAGTTCAATTTCCAAATAAAAACGATTAATTTTTTATCAATTAGAATAGTTACATTTTCAGATAAAAAAATTATTTTTAATCGAAAAAATAAATTTTCAATAAAGTTCTTATATTCTCAACTAATAACATAAATTTTCGACAAAGAAAATTAGTGATCTACAAAAAAAGACAAATTTCAAACAAAGTACATGAATTTTCAACGAATTTATTTAATTTTAAAGTCAAAAAATCGAATTATCTACAAAAAGTTGATTTTTTTCAGCTAAAAATATGAGTTTTCAAACAAAGAGTTAAACTTTCAACCAAATAGTTAAATTTTTAACCATAATTATAAAACCTTGTTGAAAAAAAGAGTATTTTTTTTTACAAAGTAATTCAACTCTTAGTGAAATAATCGAGTTTTAAGCCCAAAAAGATGTACAGTTCATATTTCAACCAAACAATTGCATTTTTGACTAATATGATTTTTCTACGAAAATTTTAATTGTCGACCAAATAGTTTAACTTTCTATCAAATTATTGACTTTTAATGCCCAAAGATGCAATTTTAACAAAAAGGTAAAATTAAAAAAATAATAATTTAATTTGGAGGCAAAAAGTTGAATTTTCAACTATAATTATGAATCCTTAATAAGAAAAAATTCATTTTTTTACTAACTACTTCAACTGTAAGTGAAAGTTAAACTATTTGGTCGACAATTAAAATTTTGGTTGAAAAATCATATTTTTGGGTTGAAGATTCAGCTTTTTTGTAGATGATACTCTTTTTGACTTTAAAATTAAATAATTTTGTTGGAAATTGACCTTGTTTGGTAGAAATTTAATCTTTTTGGTTGAAAATGTATCATATTTGGTCAAAAATGCAATTGTTTGGTTGAAATATGAACTGTACATCTTCTTGGGCTTAAAAGTCGATTACTTCACTAACAAGGAAGGTACCCGAGGTGTACCTTACCGATTTTCTTGAAATTGTGATATGTTATAGAACATCAAATAATATTCGACACGTATTTTTTTATACGTGCCCATAAGTCCATTTAAGGGGTGAAACCCACCCTTGAAGTTCACCCCTAAAAACACATTTTTTTTAAATTTCTCGAATACAATTCGTAATTTTTTACTGGAACAAAGTGGGTAACACTTGTTATTGAAAAGCACATATTTGTGCATTATTTTTAGTCATCAGACTCGCAACCCCCGTTTTTTATTAATGAAAAACTATATTTGATGGCCATTTTTTTCACTATACACATTCCAAAATCTGTTGAATCTTGACAAAATTAATTGTTTTATGCACCGTAATCAAAAATAAAATTGACCTGTTCCAGCATTTTAAAAAAAAAATCCCTTGAGGGGGTGAGCTACCCCTAACATTTATACTGTTATATTTCGTTATTCCATTACTATATCATGGTGTAAAACTCTTGGA
>NC_046661.1:59951642-59955153 GCF_010883055.1 Belonocnema kinseyi
ACGCCAATTAGCACAAATGGTAAGTTCCGACAGTGCCTACAAGTGTGCCTACTGGCCGCTAGATGGCAATACCGGTTTCATATGTATACACCTGGTAGTTATTCAGTCCCCATCACTCCAGACAAACTTTACTGCTAAATACGTATTTAATTAATAATAAATAGGGTTTAAAGAATTCCCTTCCAAGAACTCGACCACCACCGATTTCACAAAAAGTTCGCCCATAATCTTTAGAATTAGAAGCCCAATGTAAAATGGACTATACCACAAAATTACTCTTTCTTCAAGGGCTACAAGATAGTGATAGAACCAACAGAGTGGGTCTCTTAGTTTAGCTGATATCCCGTTTTCTCATATTACGAGAATATCTCATATTCGAGTACTCTCCTCTACTTTTACAGATTTATAGTGTTTTAAAACAAAATTTAAGGTATGATATATATATGTGAAAAAAAAATACTTTCAAGAACTTCATTGTTTATTACCAGTAGCGTTGTTTGTCAGGTAAAAGATTAATTTGATAAAAATGCTTGAACATTTCAAAATCTTACAAACTTTTTATTCAGAGATTTTTACAACATTATTTTTAATTGTACGATTTAAATGATTGATGGCTCTTTTGCCTTGAAATTATTTAACTTTTTATCGATAAGAAAAGAACATTTTTTAAAGAATACCTAAATAATTATTCTACTACAAAGTTTTGTATAATTTCATTTTTTTACTACAGGTTCATTTTTCAAGGGACTGCAATGTTTTCTGACAACTTAAAAAAAAATTGTTAAAAAATTTTACTACTACAATCTAATTTTTTTTCATTAATGTTGTATTTCGTTAAAATACATTGTTTTAACAATACCCATTGATTTATCAATAGTTATTAATAAAATTAAATTAAATTAAAAAAATTAAGTTATGTACTTTTCGCAGATTGAATAAAACTCACTGATAAGGGTCACCATTGTGGGCCGAAACTTACGTTTATTAACTTAAATTAATTATTATCTCACTACAATTTAAAAGCGGATCAAAAGTGAAAATTTTTAGAAAAAACTGCGACATACGAGAATAATTGTAAGTGAATATTTTTATGAATAATAATAATAACTTGTTCAAACACTTACTTTTGTTAACTTGAATGAATTATTAATTCACGATAACTTGAAAAGTGGAAAATTGTATTTGTTTTTATTTATCCATTACTTATAATTGTATTGTATTGTATGTATAATTGACCAAAAGTGGACAATTGTTTAATTTTTCGTTCATAAAATGTGCATATATCATATTTATACATTACTAGATTGGAAATAATCTAATTATGTATATTTAAATGATTTTCTTGGACATACTGATATTCTTTAAATAGGAATAAATGGGCGATTTCCATTTCATCGCGGTGTACCTGCTCGTCTTACCCTCTCCACTCGACTTCTCCTCACGTCATTGACTGAGCGAGATTGCTATGCCGGGCTTTGCCAGCAGGGGGGGCCCCTTTGTCCTACTGAGGCTTAAAATGCGATGCATAAAAATATTATGGTTTTGAAATCAGCAAATTAAAAATATTATATTTAGAATTTATGTTTATTTGCGATTCCAACGATATATAACTTGCAATTAAAATATTGTGTTTAATACACTAGTGTGGCCTCTATTCTTCAAAATCCTTTTTTTTCAGCCCATAGTTCTGTTCGATTGCCCAAGAATCGACCATCATTTTTAATATTATAAAATTATTGTGTATGTCTATATGTATATGTGTATACTAAATAACTTATATTGTGTACTGTTTGTGGCGAATTTTCTACCAAATAAACTGATGCATTTTCAACTATTCTACGGAAAATTCCATAATCATAATGCTATCTACTCAGGGTCAAAACAAACTAATATCTGTCATAACTTAGTCTAATTTCAATATTTTAATTGCAAGTTACATATCGTTAGAATCGCAAAAAAACACAGATTCCGAATATGATATTTTGAATTTTCTGATTGCAAAGCTATAACATTTTTATGCATGGAATTTGATGCCTCATTAGGACAAGCCCCCCCCCCCCCTCGCTCAGTCAGAGACGTGAGGAGAAGTCGAGTGGAGAGGGTATGACGAGCAGGTACACCGCGATGAAATGGATACTGCCAAAATAGATATAAGTTAGAAGACAAAGGGATTATCTCCAAAGGGGACGTATCATCGTGGGCCCGGAGCAACTTCCAATCCAGTGAGGGGTAGTGTCGCTGCACACTGGAAGGGGAAGGGTACGCAGGTAATCGTGGAGGAAATGACGACTGCCCAAATCAAGACTTTGGCCCTCCTTGGTCTATTTCTATGAGAGACATTGGCCCCTGTGTCCCCTTGGCAAGGCTCCACCGCCTCTGATAGACATTGGAATAGGAGGGGACTAGCCTCATGCTACCTAACTTGGGCGCGGGGATTGATCGTAAGTTACAAGGGGGACTGGACAGAGCATAATCTAAACAAATTTCAGAACTGCACGAAAACTAAAAAAAAAAAAAAGGAAATCATTCGCTCGAGAAATCACTTTTGAAAAGAAAACATCTTTCTCTACTCTCATACTCGTATCTTGCATCTTTTCGCGTAAGTTGTATTCATATAAGGTAATACCTCTAAACATATAATACTGTGCTCCTCCCCTACGTTTCACTTGACTTTATTATTAAATGCCAACAAACTTGATTAATTGAAAATAATTTCAAAAGTACCTCCCCAACACAAATTCGGAGCTGCACACTTTCCATTCAGAACTGCACACTTGTGCAGAGCTGCACGTTAGATTATGCTCTGGGACTGGACCATGTTGGTTTGCAAAAGCAATAGAGGTTTAGCAATCCAAGATCTAGGTAGAACAGCCAGCTCGTTATTTAGATCCGGGAACAACATGCCTATTCTGCCGTGATTTAGAAGAACACCGTTAACTGCAAATCGGATAAAGTCACCTGAAGCATTAACAGTAGGCGGCTCAAGGGCCTTATCCAAAATGCAGTTAACGGTGTTCTTCCTAATCAAGGCAGTATTTCTCTTCTATTCGTATGTACATATCAAATAGCAAAATTTTTAAATTTTATTACGATATTGACTAAGTTCTAATTGAATTTGCTTGAAATTTAAGAAAAATACATATATTAAAAGATTTTTGTATCAGAATTTCTAAAAAAAATGACATACTTCATTTTTTTTTAAATTAGACTAATTTAGAGTGATCAAAATTGAATAATGTAATTGAAAAATAGTGTTCAATTCGAAGCGATTACAATTTTACAATCAAAAAATTGTTCAAAGTTAAAGCTTTATTATTTAATGAAATATTAGTAATTATTAACCACTTAATTAACTATAAATATAATATCACATTTGAAATATTAGGTAAAAATATTTTCAAATTAGTAATAATAATTTATCGTATCGATATTCAGGAAAAGTTCCACGAAAAATAATAGTTATATCAATTATTATTAAACTTTTGATAAAAAATAAAAATGGTAACTACTA
>NC_046661.1:59955253-59956450 GCF_010883055.1 Belonocnema kinseyi
ACGGCACTCCTCGCTCGACTCGTTCTCTCTAAACAGGAGCGTCGGCGGATCAAAGAGACTGTTGGTCTAGACTTTATATGTCTATGGCATAAGCAATCTTCCACCTCATCTCTGCTAGAATCGGCAATCTCATCTCGGATATGGTATATCTGGCAGCTATGTCCCATCCATCGACAAACAGAAATGCACCGGTAACGCTTTGGGAAGAACTGAAATGGGCTCTAGAGAGAGAAAAAATATATGAGATGTAAACCTGCCTTTATCTATTTCAGGACTCTGTCAAGTGCATTGGTGGCCCCGGGTATTGCCTAAATATTCTGTACGGTTAATTAAAAAAAAGATGAACAATGCATTAGAAATTTGTAGTTATAATAAATTGAATTTTAAAGAACATTCATGCAAAATAACCTGTTTCAGATAGATTATTTTAAAAACTTGGTAACCTTAAATTCTTCTTGAAATTCGATTGAAAATTCTACAATAATAATAGTTTTGTGAGTTCAAAGTAATGTAAAAACTGTCAAAAATTTGAACAATATTTCTATAACATAAAAAATAACCATTTGTATAGCATAGGTACAAAACTTCATATTTTGAGGTTTTATTTTTGTTGTTACATTTTTTATTTTACTATATTCAATAACTTTACTTACGTATGAAAACATATCTCCATATAAACATCTTGACAACGTTTACAAACTACACAGACTGCCACCATTTTTATATTTATTTACATTAAATTATAATTACATAAATCATAAATAAATCAATTCTGAAAAGTGCGATAAGCGTCACTCGCGACACAAACCACGGTCCTGTGCTGCGCCAAACTTCACCCAACGAAAATATTAATCAGCTTTATCTAGAAAGAGATAGGTTTACGTCTCATATGTTTTTTCTCTCTCTATAGCCCATTACCGGTCTCTCAACAGCATTACCGGTCCATTTCTATATGTCCGATAGTCCGATCACTGTCCCCTAATATCACAAAATAATAGTGAAATACCAAACAGGCCTGTTTTGGTGGGTCCTTCACTCCTATTCCTAACGTCCATGGTTATGCTAGGTCCATCTATTCATAGGCCCATGGTAAAATCCGAAACCACACTCGACCTTCACATCTGTTCTGTTGAAGGCCTTCAAAGCATGATGCCTAACTATACGCTTTTCAGTTATTTCAGATTCAGTATTGCATGT
>NC_046661.1:59956550-59962416 GCF_010883055.1 Belonocnema kinseyi
ATATTGGCAATTTCATGTCAATCGGGCCACCTAAATATCTCATAAACGGGTTATTTTTTCACCAAATTTGGTACAGATTATCTTCAACATGTGTACTTTCATCTCAAATTTTTTCAGAATTACTTTTTTTGTTGTTATAAAATGGCGGACCAAAATATTTCAAAAAACGTGGTTTTTTTACATGCTCTCCAGGTTTACCATTTTTTAGGTGGAAAAAAAAACAATGAGAAACCCGATATTATATTATTATGATATTATTATTATTATTATTATTTTCGTTTTAATATCTTTTTAATGTTCGTTTTAAAAACCTATTTTCAACAATCCTTATTATTATTGTTTTAAAATTATCAATAGCGAGTCCAATATGGCGGATAAAAAAATATTTTATAATAACAAGAACAACTCCAACTCAGTCTTTAAACTCTTCTGTGACCATAAGATTTCTTAGCCACGAACTATATAAATTAGATATAGTTTTAAGGGTTTGAGGCATCGCTGATTTCGAATTTGCCATTACTTTGGAAAAATTAATTTTTTTAGACAATTTTTTGAAACAAATTGTTTAAACAAACTCATTTTACAAAACTAATCGCATGTTTAGATTAAGCGTGTTAAAAACCCCTTAAATAATTGATGTGGTATTTGTATTTTCTTTGCCTTTTTAATGAACATAAACAGTTTCATTAAATTTACCAAATTAATTTTGCAAAAGTAATGGCAAATTTGAAATCAGCGATGGCCCAAACCCTTAAAACTATATCTGGTTTATATAATTCGTGGCTAAAAAATCTTATGGTCACAGAAGAATTTAAAAGACTGAGTTGTCGTTGGCCTTGTACAACATTTTTTTATCCGCCATATTGGACTCTCTAATGATATTTTTAAAATAATAATAAGTATTATTGAAAATAGGTCTTTGAAACGAACATTGAAACGATATTACGATATTAAAACGAACATTACATAAAAATTAAAAAATCTATGTTCCGGCCGCTATTTTGAATCCGCCATTTTGAAATTTAGCATTTTAGTAGTTTATTTATTACCATCAATACCAAAAATATCAAATTGAATAATAATATCGGATTTCTCATTGTTTTTTTTTTCACCTTAAAAATGGTATACCTTGAGAGCATGTGAATAAACCACGTTTTTTTAGATATTTTGGCCCGCCGTTTTGCAACAACAAAAAAGTAATTCTGAAAAAAAATTGAGATGAAAGTACACGTGTTCAAGATAATCTGTGCCAAATTTGGTGAAAAAAAATTCGTTTACGAGATATTTAGGTAGCCCGATTGACATGGAATTGCCGATATATATATATATATATGGGTGTTTCAAAAAACGGTTTTTGAGTTACAGGCAGGTTCACGTCCGCCCCCATGAAAAAAGTTTTAATTTTCGGAGAAAGAAAATCCACGCTTCAGGGTCTTATCGAAACGTGCCAACTTTTTTAAGGATTGAAGAGGTGGGTCTACGAAATACAACCATATTAACAACTTTCATTTATAATCCTCCCTCACACCCCACACAGGGCCACAAATATAAAAAAACTACATTTTTACGTATTATTGTTTATTTTTAACAATATCTGCCATTTTCGAATGCAAAAAATTACTTACGCACGTTTTGAATGGTTATGGTTAGTCATTTCTTAGAGAAGTATATTAATTTAAAAAACATGATGTGATTATTTTAACAATTAATTATTGTTCAATCTCAGAAGATCTAGAAATTGAGACCGAGATGTCCACTTTTTTCTCAAGTTCGTATTCTATGCTACTTTTTGTTAAATAATCCCATAATTTTGTTACATTTCTTCTAATGTTTAACAAATTCTTATTTTTTTATGCAATTTGTATTTGATAAAGCAGTTTTCTTTCGAAAACTGTTGGGAAATAATATAAAATGGAACACATACAATTATTTTTCTGACCGTATAGTGTATAGAAAGAATATATTAACTATTTTTTAATTTTTCGAACAAACTGCATTTCTTTAAATAATATTATTTTTTCCCAAGAAAATATTTAAAAAAATCGTATTTTATTAATTAAACCTAATATTGAATAATATTAAACATAATATTTTGAAGAGTAATAATTCTGCGAAAAGTTTAAGGGCATGTGACACTTCGTCGTGAGGTCAATCGGGTACAATTCCGACGGCTTTTTTTCCACAAAAATGAAAATGTTTAAAAACTGAATTCGGAGATGCTATAAAATATCATAACGGACGTCCCCGGGCTCTTTTTTCAGGGATAATAACAAAAAAATGTTGTTGTGCTAATTACCAAATTTTATGCATATGTATTATTTTGTCTTTAGGGTGATTTTTAGCTCTCTGTCATTCCGATAATGTAGGTCTCTATCGTACCGATTCTAAGCACTCTAGAATAATTATGGTGCAATAAACTATCTTACCAGCCTAGCTGGTAATGTAGATAGATTACTTTTGAAATTTTCGGCGTAGAGGGCGTACGAAACAGCATGAATCTTTGAAACTAATGTTCAATTTTTCGCCACTGGCAAATTATTTATGAAATAAACTTTTTTGATTGCCTGTAAACAAGGTTAGTTCCGGGAGATTAGTTACTATGTTTATTTGCAAGTCCAAAGTTTTCGGCCAAAAATATTGTGTAGTTTGGAAGCAACGCACAGGAGAATTGTAACATACATAACCTCCAAATATACACACGTTGTTAGCAATATCAAAAAATTTTTTTAAAAAAGAACACAAATAAAGTGCGCGGGGACGTCCGTTAGCATGTTCGCTATCATTTCCCAAATTTTTAAGACGAAATATTCATTATTCTAGAAAAAAAGCCGTCAAAACCTAAAACTGGTAAAATCGATACTAATTCCTAAGCGCTATGCAAATTAATCAGATTTTGCTAAATTAAAACTTTTTCGAATTAAACCAAAAAAAAAGTGTGTGGGGACGTCCGTTAGCATGGTCGCTATCATGTCCCAAATTTTTAAGACAAAATATTGATTATTAAAGAAAAAAAGCCGTCGGAACCTAAAACTGGTAAAATCGATCATTTTCTAAGTATCACATGCCCTAAATGTAATTGATTATGAATTAATTATTGTTTTTTTTTTTAATTTCCTTCAAATTGACTATGGATGGTTAACAAATAAAAATTGTTTATTCAATAAAATCCCTTTTTACAGTAAGTGTTTAAACCATTCAAAACCGGTTAAGATGTTCTTTCTATACATTATAGAGTCAGAAAAATAATTGAATCTATTCTATTTTATATTATTTTTCAACGTCGTCGGAAAGAACTGCCTGAGCAAATAATAATTCCACAAGCAAATGGAAATTTGTTAAAGATTATACTAAATGTCTCAGATTTATTGTAATTATTCATTGAAAAATAGAATAGGGAACCAATTTGGGATAAAAGGAGACATCTCTGAATTAATTTTTATAAATTTGGAAAATAAAAAATAATAAATTATTTAAATAAATACATGACCTTTTTAAAAAATAGATTATTTAGAATAGATTTGGGAGTTAATAATTATTTAAATAAGTTAAATTTCTTTAAGTAATTAACAATTGTTTAAAAAGTTATGGGAAATATTCAAATTATCCATTAGTAATTATTTGTATGAAAAAAGATGACAGAAATTACTGTTCCTTCCTTGCAATTCTTCAATTTTTTGATTCCTTAATACTCTTCTATTAAATATTGCGAACTAAATTAAAAGGAATATGATTTGTTGGTTATGTTGCACATCGAACATGTATTTAATTATTATCTACAGTCTCTTTTTTCCTTTCTTAGAATGATTTATATATTTTAATTCGAATTGTATGCAAAATTATTAAAAAATCTATTTAATTACTTTTAATTAGTAATTTATTCATATTTTGAGTTTTACCGCATTTACCCTTTTACAACACATGACCGGCAAATGGCGGGTAAATGACGGACAGAACGTTGTTAGTCCCATCACTATTAAATACCAGAGTTGGGTAAGTAAAATACCCTAGGTAATTTAAGTAGTTTATTACACGATTAAAATTACGTGTATATGGGACTTAACGTTCCGCACGGTTTCCGTTTCCCTCCACAAACATTAGCTATAAAACTTGCTGCCATTTGCAAACATTCCTTCAAAGGAGTGTTTTTTTGTGCATCTGTTTCGCATTAGTTGATAATATTGTTTTTTTTTTTATGAACAATATTGACACTAAAAAAGAATTCTTACAAATGCCAGTACCAGCAATTCAAAAAAGCGAGGTAATTCACAGGTTAGCCATCTTCGTATGTAATTTACTAGGTATTTCACCTATTTTCCACGTAAAATACTTCACTTAGGTATTTTACGTCAAAAACCTTCAGTTACGCGTAACTGCACATCCCTGGTAAATACACCGGTTGCTTCCGATATTACGCGTGGAGCGCGCGTAATGTTCACCGGGGTGCTCAACCTTTTTAAATCAGGAAGCTGTAAGATGGTGAATGTGGGTGATCTTATTGGTTAGAATTGGCAAAAGTTGCAAGTGGTATGAATGCTGCTGTAATTTTTATGAAAAACATTGCAGAATGGTTGCTTTTTTCATGATTTGATGTTAAAGTGTAGCGTTCAATACCGAGTTTGTTCGTAATATGCTCTAATATCGTGTTCTGTCTTATGGTTGGAGTGAAAGTCCTGAGCTTATTAAAAAGAAAGGGAAATGGGCGCGAATACGAATGATGATATTTTAGATCCGGCTATCTTTTTGGGTGCCGCGAATTTGCTTTTTGGAAATGAGGATTTAGATGTAGCTGGAATTTTGGTAGATGCGAAAAGAGAAAATCATGAGAGTGAGAATTTTTTTTTTGAAGATTCATTATCAGGCAAATATAATATTTAAAT
This sequence comes from Belonocnema kinseyi, assembly GCF_010883055.1. Classification (NCBI taxonomy): domain Eukaryota; kingdom Metazoa; phylum Arthropoda; class Insecta; order Hymenoptera; family Cynipidae; genus Belonocnema; species Belonocnema kinseyi. The sequence goes on from NC_046661.1 coordinate 59,961,428, forward strand.
ATCTAGTTTTTAGTAATTACTTTAGTTAAAAATATGTAAATTTTTGAATTTATTGTTTTTTTTTGCTTATAAATTATAACTTAACACATATGATTAGTTATAATTTAAATTTCAGTTTAAGTTTAGTTTTAGTTTGATATTAGGGCATGGTTCCAACGCTCTTAAATAACTTGCATTGTAAGTATAAAGTATTGTAAACCTAAGTGCAAGGAAAGATATTTGCTAAGAAATCACTCGATAAACGAATATTGATTGTTTTATTTAAAATCCATTAAGGCTGTCTGCTTTTAGTTCAAAACCTCAAAATTCAATCAGATAATTTCACAAAGTAAATGTACAAAAGGCGTACCGCTTGGCATATAGATAATGTTTTATTCTATTAGATGGGGCAGAATACGTCAAGTGTTCCCACCTAAAATTAATTTTTTTTTATCGGGTTGAAGCTTGCCTGGAATATAGTCCTAATTGACCTACATTAATCCAACAAACCATAGGTTAATTTATCAACCGGTTGTCAATATACAGGGGCCTGCATTTTTCACTTTTTCACGCGCTTCTTCACCGTCACGTTAGTGTAACTTCTGTTAGGCTGATCGGATTGGACTTCCATAATGTTTAGGAAAGCTCTTTTCATGTACTTTAAGGTTATTATAACGATATGTTAAAAAAACTCGAGCGTAAAAATCTAAATTTGACCAAGAAAACATTTATGGCCCATTTTTTATTCTACATGATTTTAAAGACTATTAAAAAAGCTTTGTTTTGAAATATAATTTTTTTTTAATATGTTTTTTTTTCTTCAAAAAATGAATTTCAGTTTTCATTTTCAAAAAAAAATGTCAATTTTCGGCAAACTTTTTATTCGATATTATTTTGAATTGTATTAGAAAAGCTATTCTTTGAAATCGAATTTTTTTAAAATGTTTTTTTTTCAAAAAATCAACTTCAATTTTGATTTTCAAAAAAAAAGTATAAAAAATTTAAAATAT
>NC_046661.1:59962516-59965550 GCF_010883055.1 Belonocnema kinseyi
TGTGGCAACCCTCCCTTCATTTTGTGTCTCATTGTAATTTCCTAGCTACAAGATGGAATTAAAAATCTTGATATTTCCAGCTTCGGTTAATTTTCGGTGTGGATGCTCAATTAATCATTCGAATGCATGCAACAAACTGGAGCCGTGGGTCGTACATTTGTGTACCTTGTGATTCATCCATTTTGAATGCTTTAAACCGGGAAAAGTGGTTTGCTTCGAAAACTACAATTAATTGTGAGAAAATCACCTATTCACAATTTCTCTCCTAGTGTGTATAATATGGGCGAGGAAGAAATTGATGGAATCAAATCCCCCACCATCAAGAGGCTCGGCTCTACGAGGAAGCTTCTTGTCTTCAACAGTAAGTTGCAGCTATTTCGAACTCGTTTTCTTATAAAAATGTAAGCTATACGCTGAATTTGAGAATGATTGCTATAAACAAATATTAACCAAGGACCATTTGACAATAGTATTTGGTCGTAAACCCGAATTTTCAAACTTATTGATAATTTCTTAAACTTTCTATGAAAAAAGGGTCAATGTTACACAGGGTTCCTTCTTAACGAACACAATTAACGTACAGGGAAGGCAATAATAAGGACCAAGGAGATGTATATCCATACTCGCATTTGGACTTAAGTCGTTGCAGTGTTGCACCGTATGCGCCGAATATCTTTGGCGCCGGTCCACAGTGAGCGACTAATGGTATATTTACACGCCTGTCAACTGGTCGCCAGCTAGCAGAAAAGCCATAAGACTATAAGAGATACAAAGTACTTTTCTTCCAATTTTCCGCTCTCTGTCTCCTTTACTCTCATTACTTTTCTGCTGGCTGGCGACCAGTAAACTAGAGTTCTGAGCCTGTTATATTACTTTGAGAACGGTAGGGAGATTGAGAATATTACCGACAATATAACCGAGAAATAAATTCTCTGAGAATTTATGAGAATTTTATAATTTATTATAATTAATAGAAAATTGCATTTTTCTCTAACTTGGAACTATTTTTTAAAGTTGTAAACATATTTTAAGTATATAATAAGCATCCGATCTCAATATTTGAAATGGAAAACACTTTTCCAAGAAAGTATTGTTATCAATCGTGCCAGATGAATCTGAATGCATATTATATGTTATGCCGGGCTGAACCTGCTAAACCTGTAACAGTTTTTAGTTGCGTTATACACAAAATATTTTATCATAAAGAAAAACCTTTAGTAAAAATTTAGAAATAAAATAATTTGTTGAGCGTAAAGCTACGAGTAAAATAACATTTTACCAAATAAATACCAGGATGAAATATTGTATACTTTATAGATATAAAGCTGACTATTCAAAAAAGAAGTAGCACTTATGGTATTTAATAATTTTATTATTTAATATTAGTATTTATTAAGTAACGTGAGGAAATTGAATGTTGAGGTTGGAGTTTCAGTGCAACTCTGTTAATTATTTATTAAGTTACTGTTTTGCATATTTTAAATTCCTGAATATTCCTAAGCTAAAAAATAATTTATACTCAACCGTTTACATAACGTGAACAATTAAAATATGGTTCAAAATCATAAATTCTTGAATTCTCTTAAATTCTTTTAAATCCTCCTAAATTCTGTCATATTCTCGGTTATATAACCTGATCTTAAATTTTCGGGAATTTAGTAACTCTACAGTATAAGCAGGCGTGTAAATACTAGAAATGGGACCTTACCCGTATATGACGGGTAAGTTTACCAGTAATGACGGGTCAAGCTGGTACATCTGGTAAAACTAATATTTTAAACAAAGTATCATTTTTTAAATGATAATCCATGGTGCAAATTAAGTTTCATGTCCGTAGAAGTATAATTACAGAAATATTTTTCTTAAAAATTAAAAATTTCACCAATCAAGTGAAAATACGAAGTCATAACCTCAAAACTTAGGCAGAGGCGGTGATTTTAAAATTGTACTTTCGAAGCTTCAATAAATAATTAGTTTACTATATGAAGTAGATATCTTAGAACTTTGTCCACATATTAGCTTTCCATCATGAAGAGAACAAATTACATATAACAAGTATCGTGCTGATATTAAGTTTTTACATCTGTATTATTAAGCTGTTACAAATCTAAAGGAATGCTACTTGAAGTTTAAAAAAACATTGAAACTTTCATTATTTCCGAAATATCATAAAAAATATAATTGCATAATTTAAGTGTAATTTCATGAAAAACTCTTAATGCTTAGAACCTGTTTTCTCCTATTTTCTCTTATATATACATTATTCAAATTATAAAAACCTACATTATTGAGCTAATTGAATAAACAGAAATCATTTACAGTGCTTGAAAAAATAATATGTGTAAACCCAGTGGGCACAAAAATATGAAAATCCCAAGAACTTTCTTGGGACGTTCCTAGGACGTCCTATGCCAGGCCAATCAATGTCTTTAAGACGTGCAAAGTCCCAAAAATGACCTAAAGACATGGGCGTTCTCGGGAAATATTTCGTACTGACATTAGACGTTTTAGACACATCCCTAGGATGACCAAAAGACATATTATAAAGGACGACTTAGGGATATCCTTAAGACGTCTCTAGCACATCCTTAATTTTCTTGCCCAATGGGAATGCAGATTTGCGGGTCGAATATTATTTATAGCTTATTACTTGTAAGACGAGGTGGTAATATATTTGATTATTTAATGAAATTTTTATTATATTCTATTTATTTCATTAGAATAATATAGGTATTGTATGATAACAACTAATAAAAAAATGTCAGCGTCGGATTTAGGCATATGAAGGCCCTATATGCTAAGAAATTAACTACTGTCGTGTAGCACTTTTATTTATATTACATAACGTACATTATACAAGGCATTATTGAAATGCATCGGATGATTCATATAATGTTTATATTTACTCAATAAATTGCATAAGTGAGTTGAAAAAAAAAACAATTTTTGGAGTAAATGTTTGTGAAAATTTTTTTTCAACACGCTCAGGCTGCATCTGTGCAGAAAAAATCCGAAATTTTCGAAAATTTACAGC
>NC_046661.1:59965650-59968494 GCF_010883055.1 Belonocnema kinseyi
AAGTAGCTTTTAAGAAAACTATAATAAAAGTCCAGTCGGATCATCCTAAAACAAGTTCCACTAACTTGAAAGCAGCCCCCTGCTTCGACCGTGTATGTGTATTCCGGAGGGGAAATGTCGGTCAAACTATGGTAATCCAAGAGATGGCATTAAGAAAAGGCAAAAATAATTAAAAACTTGATGCTGTTTGCAAATAAACAAAAAAAAGTATATGAAAAAATAAGAGTAACTATTACTATTTATTTTTAAAAAATCATGAAAATATGTAGTTTAATATGAATACAGTTTAATTTTGAGATACATTTTGAAAGCAATTCGAACTTCATATTTCTATGATTTATTTTGCTGATATTACTGATTTTATTATTTGTTATAGTTAAAAAAATTATTTATTGTTAAAATTATTAATGTAGCTAAAAAAATGAATAATATTTAAGACCTCAATGATAAAAATATTTAAAATATATACATGATCAGAAGAATTAATAAAAAATATATCACTTGTATCCAATATAAATATAATAATAATTAAAATATGTAAGACTACAACTTAAGTTGGAAAGTAAAGAATCTTGTACCTTTAAAATCTTAAAAATTTCAAGTTTTGAAGGAAATATTTTTTTATAAGTAGTGGTAATTGTAATTAAAATGATTGTGGGAATCATTTGGTGAAAAGTCAATGACACAACTAGCAAATGAGAAAATGGATTAAATATTATTTAATATAATGTATATATTTATTTGAATTGAACCGAACATCACACATGCATTTATACAGTTCAATGATTTATTTTTTGCTTAATCTTGAAAGCTTTTTTCTCGCTGCATTCAGCCCCTAATAATTTTATTAAAAGATTTAAATTTAAAGGAGATTTTTAATTAAATAGTTAATCACCTTATTGAATACCTGATTTCCAAAATAAACAGACTATAAGCTATTAAAATTTATGAACAAATGTACTGTACTCATGACGCATAGTTTAGTCCGGGGTCTGGGTCCGGTCCCGTATGCAATAAAATTCTACCGTCTGAAAACATTCTATTCTTATGGATTTTGAGCCCCTGAATCCAAATCCACAACTAGATTTTTCGAAAAATGTGTACATCATTGTTTAAAATGCAATTTTTTAAACAAAGTATAAATAATTAGTTTTTCGATCTGAGTAAATTTCTTTTCGAAAATATGACCCATTTTAAGAAGGAAAGGTCGCTTGTGATTTTTTCCTAAAAATGCATATTTAAAAAGTTATAAAATTTTAAAGGCCGAATGAATGACGTTTTTCGCTAAATTTGATTTTTAATAACTTTTTACCTATTCAATATTTTTCTAAACTGACAATAATTGACAATAAGGCATTTTTGATGCTTTTGATGCTTCATATCGTATGCGCATCGGTTAAGCGCATCGCTTACGCACATCGGTCATCGATAGATTTATTTGTATGGAAATTTTTTAGTGACTTATATTTCTGACATATTTCTCGTCTGTTACAAAAAATTCCTACCTTCCCCGTCAAGCGGTCACCCTGATTTTAAAAGTACTATATAAAAACATGAATAAAAAAATATGTTCACTTCTTTCAGTTTCACGTATTCGTTACAAACAATTTTTTCACCATTTTCAAATCATGTTTATTTTACTGTACGAATTTTCAGAGAAAAATGTTTTAACTAAAAAAATCGCATTTGCATTTATTTCGGTAATTTGCAAACTAGGTGAATTTAAAACTGACAACCCACTTATAATGATAGATATCAATTCATTTTCAACTGCATTTCTTTAAAAATGCTTTATCAACCTTTTTTAATATTTTTTCTTATTAAAATTATTTCACTTTTATGCAAAACACCTTTTAAACTGACAAATGGTATTTTTCCCCACTTTTTTATGCAATAACTCAGCACCTGGCACATCATTTTCATTCATTTTTACATTAAAATTAGGTACAATAGTATATATTTTACCAAACATATGTCCTCAATTTTTAAATGCTTACTAAGTGTCATGGCGGCGCCTAAACTTCCGCTCTTAAATAAAAAGCACTATTCTTAGGACATATTGTGGAGACAGCCTAAGAAGGAAGACTGGCCATTGGGTGAAAAAATGGCTGACGATTACAGCGGGTGTGTATGCTGCATGCGTGAGTCAGCTGTTGCAACGGTTGAGCTGCTCATAAAAATTCGATTCGAGGTATCGACCCAAATAGCACGGAACGTTCCGGGAACGTGCCTGAAACGTTCCGCGCGAACCTTCGGAATGTTTCAGTGGAACGTTCAAAGAAGGTTCCCTGCGCGTGTAAAATGTCCGCCGCTTGGGAACCTATCACTTACCTATCACTTACGGTTTATCGGTTATTCATTAATAATAATAATAACGATAATTTGTTCTTTGAACGTTCCAGTGGAATGTTCCTGAAACGTTCCACTGGAACTTTCCGAATGGCTATTAGGGGAGTGTTTGTGAAGTACTTCAATATAAGATCTAGAGACCTCAGTTCTTCAAAGTCTAGCTGCAAGTCCCTACTGTGCGAAGGTAGCGATATTCCCCACGTCCCTCGCCCAAAGCCAAAGCGTTTGTTTAATGCATGGACATATAGAAATGGACCGGTAACGCTTTGGGGAGAACTGAAATGAGCTCTAGAGAGAGAAAAAATATATGAGACGTAAACCTGCCTTTATCTATTTCAGGACTCTGTCAAGTGAATTGGTGGCCCCGGGTATTGCCTAAATATTCTGTACGGTTATGTGATCAGGGCCACCAATTGCGTCACAAGGATGAGTCACCATCAATCTATATAAACCGACTGGCCTCCCGGCTCGGTACCACTCACTTATGTATACTCG
>NC_046661.1:59968594-59980701 GCF_010883055.1 Belonocnema kinseyi
CAGTCTTCCAAAACCTTTCACCAACCTGTTAAACCTGTTACCCCTTCCCTGGAACCTTTTTATCCTTTTTAAAAAACTAATCGGGTAAAAATCAGGATCACAGTTAATTAAAAAAAAAAGATAAACAATACATTAGAAATTTGCAGTTATAATAAATTGAATTTTAAAGAACATTCATCTAAAATCACCTGTTTCAGATAAAATATTTTAAAAACTTGGTAACCTTAAATTCTTCTTGAAATTGAATTGAAAATGCTACAATAATAATCGTTGTGTGAGTTCAAAAATAATGTAAAAGCTGTCAAAAATTTGAACAATATTTCTATAACATAAAAAATAACCATTTGTATTGCATAGGTACAAAACTGCATATTTTAAAGTTTTGTTTTTGTTGTAACATTTTTTATTTTACTATATTCTTACTATATCTCTATATAAACATCTTGACAACGTTTACAAAGTACACAGTTCCATCTCGGGCGAGCAAAGCATGAAGGTTGCCACTTCTCGCGTTTAGATTATAAGCGAGAAGTGGCACCTTCATTCCTTACTCGCTCGAGATAGGACTTAATGTTTTGATGGAACGAGCGAGCATCTTCTAGTTTTGGCCAATTTCTAGCTCCATCTTGTCCAATTTCGCGATCTAAAACTTTCTAGTTTTTACATCTCGGTTAGCTTTTTATTGTTTATATTTTTGGTTGAGTATCATCTAGTCGATCGGGTGCGTTGGCATCCTATCGTTAGGACGCCTCGAAATAAAAACATTTAAAGATCAGAAAATGTGATGGTTTTCTTCTGTGGTATTTTATGTACTGGAAAAATTACCTTTGAGGATATATTACAAGAAGAATAAGTTATTTCTAATAAAAATAGAGATAGCTGTAATATAGCCTCTTATTCGTTGACATTCTACTAGAAACGGACTGTACGCAATGATTCTACCGTTCCAATAAAAGAAACCTGCATACCGACCGGATTGATAATAATAATCCTAACTTGGCGAGCGGGGTTGAATCCACGGGAGGGGAGAATTCCATGAGTGGGGAAAGCCGCCATCTTACGATGTGTCATTTGACTATGCGCACAAGCGTTTTTGCCGACAAACTATGCATGAAAATATAAACATGTGGGCGCTGCCATGTTTGTCGCGGGACATCAAAAGGTGGCGGACCTCCCCCTCGTTCAATCACCCCCGCAATGGAATGCCTAGTCCCTTGTTTCCTATCTCCATGTATTTAATAGTTTCTTCCATGTAGCCCACAAGATAAGTTGCTGTTCTACATTGCCGATCATTTATTGACGAAACTTGTGACGTCGTGTATCACCTAAGCATTTGTTAATATTATTTTCGTCGGGCCTGCCCCCCTGGCAAGGCCTCACTTATTTATGAGATTTAACATATTTTGGACTTCAATTACGTCTGATTAATATGATTAGATTGTGTGACATTGTTTTATCTGTCAAGATATCAAGTTTTTATACTGTAAGTATTGTCATTAAAGTTGAAAACTTTATATTTCTGTCATCGAAACTTCCATTTTTTCGTGGTAAAAACTGTTTTCTGTATAATTTTTCTTTTGCAACGTCAATTTTTAAGATTTAAGTAAGTAACAGTATCTCTCTGACAAAATAGATTTATTTGATGCAAAGTAGAACTAAAATTGTCAAATAATAGCCATGCTATAAGGAAAATCACCTTTACCCCACTGGTTGGCGCTTCCCCCTCCCCTTCCTTACTCAAAAACCGATTGGTGAAACTCTTGAAAATTCCGTTATATGGCCATGACTGATTCTAATAGAGCTCTTTATTCTAGACGTCGGCATTGCGCACGTGCCGAAATTTTACGTCATTTCCGTATTTTTCGAACAGTTTTGTGTGGAAATGTATGGAAAATACTGTTAATAAAAACAACAACAAAAAATTAATTTGGAAATGACAGAGATTTTTAAAGTAGAACATTTTTAAGTTTATTAAAAAAAACGGTGAAAAACGTGCAGAGTGCGGCGACCAAGGCCATTATTTGCATCTGTTGGCATCTGTCATCTTCTAAAAAATGCCTAAAAATGTGGCGAAACTCACAGAGGATGATGTTTCAGGTGCAAAATTAGTGCACGAAACAGTAGAAGAGCACAGTATTGAGCAGCTGAAACGATGTCCTAAATGTAGAAAACCAATATTACCAAGAAAAAAAACGTGATTTAGTGGAAAGGTTAGTTGAGGTTTTGTATGGCAGGTATAAATATTTTCTTTTATACAAGATTCGCAGTTCAGAACTTTGTTTGAGTAAATATTTAATATTCATACAAATATAAAATAACGCAATACTATATTTTCTACTTCGCTTTTTCAAGTTTAGACAATAAAAAGCCATTCGTGAGTGGTTACCTGGCATAAGGAATGTACTAACAAATTTTCCTTCTTTCATGTAAACAGGTTACAAATACATAAATATAATAGTTTTCCGTTCTCAAGTGAAAGTATTAAATAGATTTTATTTTGATCAAAAAAGTTAGGAGGTTCGAAACTCCGATAACAATGATTCATTTAATATGTAAGCTGATATATATGCTGATTTTCATTTGTATTATACTTGTTTCACGATGATACCGAAAATGTTTTTTGTTTTTACGTATTTCTAACGGCTTACGAGATCCTTCTAGAAAGTTACAATTTTTATTTTTTTTAAGAAAATTTTTAAGAGTTATATTCGTTCAGACCCCCAGATTCTGATTTTTTAAATGAAAAATAACTAGTTTACTAATTGCAAATTTTTTATTCATCAATTTTAATCTCATTTATGTGTCAAAAAAGATTCGACCATCTCAGCCAAAACTAGGCTTGTCTTGAGACAAGTAAACGACGTCTTAGCCAAGACAAGAGTCGTCTTGAGACAAGTGAACACCGTTTTACCTGTCGTTTCGGTATACTAGGCAGTCTGATAAGTCCCTGAAAAATGAAACACGGAGACGTTTTTTTGGCCAAAGTCGGTTTTATTTTTCAACATACTCTCCTTTTAGGTCGATACAGCAAGTCCAACGATTTTCTAATTTTTTGATACCGTGCGAAAAGTACTCAATCGGAAGGTTTCCAAAATACGCCTCAGTTTCAGCTATGAGCTCCTCATTTGAGTAAAAACGCTTACCGGTGAGCCATCTCTTCAGGTTAGGGAACAAGTAATAGTCGCTGGGGGCCAGGTCTAGTGAATACGGTGGCTGAGGAACCAATTCGAAGCCGATTTCATGCAATTTTGCTTGTGCAACTAAGCATGAATGAACAGGCGCATTGTCGTGATGATAATGCGGTTTTTTCTTCTTCAAATGCGGTCGTTTTTCGGCGATTTCGATTTGAAATCGGTCCAATAATGATGAATAGTATGCTCCGGTTATGGTTTTACCTTTTTCAAGATAGTCCACGAATATTATGCCATGTGCATCCCAAAATACGGAGGCCATAACCTTTCCGACCCATTTTTGCGTTTTTGGACGCTTCGGAGCACTTTGGCCTGGTGGAACCCACCTTAAAAACCTTAAAAAATAAAATACCTGTCATTTTCATGTTCCGAAGGCGATTTCAAGTGCATCTTCTTTTAGTGACAGTTAATATGCGTTCCGTCGGTAACTTTAAGAATTTCGTCTGGATGCTAGCGCCACGAAGTGGAAACCTCAGACAACAATGCTGCGATGCAAGTAAGAGAGAATTTTATTTTTAAACTTCGCGCGCAACATACTACTTGAGCTATTATGGATGCGCTTGAAGTCACCTTCAGCAGAAGTTAATGACATTTTTAAAAATTTTTATCGCTGCAAAAAAAAAGTATTGCTATTACTCCGTGAGTTTCTAATAGAAAATTTAACGTAGAATCCGAATTTCAACAGTTTGAAAGTTGATCTTGCTGTTTTTTTGAGTTTTTAAAAAAAGGAATCGAATGGGGTCTTTATGTGTACTTTGTAGAGGCTCCTTTCAGTTCGTTCGGTCCACTAGGACTTCTAATGAATATTCTAATAAAATATGCTCCTCTTTTGTTTCTCAAAAAATGCACATTTCGAATTTCGTGCTCGTTTCACTTACTTCAATTTGTATGACCATGGAGGCCGCTAAATGCCAAAAGCCTCTTTCAGTTTGCCTCAAATTCCCTTTGACTGATACATGCCTATCTCATATCAAAGATATTATAAACGTAGATGCGGTACGGGGTGTCAGAGTGAGGGAACTACACTGAAAAAAATTGTTCTTGAATCAAGTAAATGTTAATTGATTCAAGTCAATCGCTGGTACGAATGGGGACGGTAGACTATGAGTGTGTTCCAAATAAATAAATACTTGCTACCGTATGCTTGGAACAAGCGTACATTTTCTTAATCTGAGAAAATGTATTCTTAGATAGAATATCGCATGTCATTATTCTAAAACTTTATTGTGTTACTTCATATAGAGATGTATTCAAATCCAGAACTTAGTTTACTTCCAAGAAATCATTTCTTATACACTTCAAGAATATATTTTCTTAATCTAAGAATATGAAGTATCGGAGCCATAGCCTGAGCCTCAACTGAACACTATTTCTTAACGAAAAAAAAATTGTTTTCGAAATTATTGTTATATACTCTTTATTTTTTAAATTATTAAACCACGTATTTCTCGCACACTGTTACTTACAAATATAATCGCACACTTAAACGTTTTGAAAAATCGCACTCCTCGAGGATTCGAACCCTACACAGTAATACAAGATCATGGATTTTAAATGTAGATGAATTTCATTCATACTTAACGGATTTCGGCGATTATAGAAAAGAAGCCAAGAGTAGGGATCAAAGTTTTTGGACGAGAACCGGTTCTCGGTTGCGGTTCTCGATATGTTGCTCGATTCTGTTTCTCGAGAGCCGCCTCTTATCAGGACTCGGTTCCGGTTCCACCGGTTCCCCATATAGTCGGAGAGCCGAGGCCGTTTTTGGCTAGTTATTAGGTAACGATTCTACCACTATTTTCCTGATTGTTGAGAATATACTGATTAAGAAATGTGGCTTCTCCAGGGGTAGTCCCGGGGAGAAGGTGTTTGTTTACTCATTCGAAGATGTAAAAAAAATGATTAAAATAAGTCATAGGTTAACAGCTGAATCTTTCTGTGTTGAATGTCAAGACAATTAGACAATGTTCCGTGAAATTGGCAGAACAATAGGCCGGTGCGCACAATGACCAATGTTTTGACATTGGTCATTGTGCGTCGGTTCACGGCCCTGAGACTGCGAGCAGAGGGGCGTAAACTATGTCTCTAGTTACGCTACTGATCGTCTTCGGAGCACAAGTGACCACTCTGCTCGAAGTGTGAGGGCCGTAAACCGACGCACAATGACCGATGTCAAAACCGGGCAGTTTGCGATGTTCTGCCAGGATGTTCTCCCCGAGATTTTGTTCTGCCTCTTTGAATATATGTTTCGAATATTGAGTAGAATGTTATATAAAAGATTTGGGTCTTAGAAAATAACTTTAAAATGCCATATTCTTTTACTACTCTACAAGGAAAAAAAATTCTTCAGGGGAACGAGTGAATCGAGAATATATTAAACTCAAATAAAGTGTCCGCTTAGATTAGGTAAAACGTTTAGTTAGAAGAGTTAAACATTTAGTTACTTTATGTAAACTGATCTCGTGAATCAGTAATTTGGACAAAATTCCTAAGTTGGAGAGTTTATTATTTTCAACAGATTATGTGTAATTTTATTATCTTTAGATTAGAAAAAATTTAGTTGTTATAGAAATATTTTAACTTACAGTAGCCAATCTTTGGTCTGGTATCGCGAAAATGAATTTCCCTGAAATCCGTATAATGCATTTGGAGGTCAAGTTTGTTGTTGTTATTCGCGTTTCTTGATATTTCAATATAGTTATCGCCTAAAATTGAAACAATTGTAAATTATTATTACCGCATCATAAACTCTATTTAATATTAACATTCGCGCACATTTCAAGTGGTAAAAAGCGTTTAATTGTCCAAAGCAAATCTGAACTGTCACTGCTCCCGCTTAGACCGTCGCCTCTTATTTCGCTGCTCCCACAATGCACCGGCGCTCTTCCGATAATTCCTTTAGACACCTATTCTTAATATCCCTATTATAGCTATACTTATTAGGGGTTTGACTAGACGATATCCCTGGTATATGGAAAATGGTCAAGGATATTCATTTTCGCTGATCCAGAGATTTTTCTTAATTCCTTCGTTCGTTTTCAGCTAAATGTTTAGCTATAATGGGGAATAATATCCCTGTCACAGCTCAATTTTTTTTACCGTGTAGATCGTTCTGCCCCCCCCCCCCCCCCCCCCTTCTGCACCGGCCTATTGTTCTGCCAATTGCACGGAACATTGTCTAATTGTCTTGACATTCAACACAGAAAGATTCAGCCGTTACCCTATGACTTATTTTCATCATTTTTTTTTACAACTTCGAATGAGTAATTAAACACCTTCTCCCCGGGACTACCCCTGGAGAAGCCACATTTGGTGATCAGTATATTCTCAACAATCAGGAAAATAGTGGCAGAATCGTTACCTAATAACTCGCCAAAAACGGCATCGGCTCTTAGACTAATACCCCTTTTTACTGCGCATCTGCTAAAAAGCCCGCGCATAATTAAAATACTTAAATAGTAATAAAATTAATTAAATAATAACAAAATTATGTAAATAATAATAATTAAACAAAGAATAATTAAATTACTAATAAAAACTAAATTAATAAATAATAATTAGATTTCAAAATTTTTATTATTTTAAATCACTATATTAATAAACCCGTCTGCTAATTACATCAGTGGTTACATGTATTTACCGTATTTACAATTTTAACCTTGAAATTTGTACCAACTGGTGAATATTTTTCTCGACTACCGTATGGTCGATTTTGAGTTTTGATTTCATATTTATACAATCGGACAAGCATGCGCAAAGCCATTTTTTTGAACTAAAAGAATAAGTATTCACTAAAAATTTATTATTTAGAAGCTTTTGTTAATATAAAACAATTATTCATTAGAGACCGGAAATTTAGCGCTATTCGTTGGGTTAGTATGCAAGTTAATTTTGCAAATTAAAAGACTAATTTTTATAAAATTGATATTGTTAAAGAAATACTATTTTTATTTTCATTTACAAAATTAACATTTTATCATTAAACTATATATGTTTTGTTGAAAAAAAGTTTCTTCGCATGCAATTAGTATAATAGCTTGGCCTTCGGTGGGTAGGATCTTGCTAACTGACGTCACTACGTGAAATACCTAATAGTGCGCATCAAAATGCGCATGCGCAAATCATTCGCACCGTGCTGCCGGATACAAGTTTGGTGGGAGGAAAGAACCGAAGAACCGTTTGGAGACTCGGTTCCGGAACGGAGAACCGACCGCTCGAAAGCGGTTCCGAAGAATCGATTCTCAGACACTAAGACTTGGTTCTTCTGAGGAACCGGAACCGGTTCGACCGGTACGTTTTACGTATATATAGTAGCTGACTTTCAACCAAGTGCGTTACTTAAAGTCATGTTATCATCATCAGTTGACTTTCAACTGGCGAATGATCCTTTTGGTTATATCTGAATGTCAACCACCTTTTTCTACTAAAATTCAGATTCTTGTATTACTGTGCACCTAAACTACCTAAACCAGAGTCCTAACCGCGCGCTCCACCGACTTCGCTATCGAAGCACTTGGATCTCGGTGGCAAAATCTCGATTAAGAATTTCAAGGCAGTATCATACGAAGTCGTATGGTGAGCCTCAACAATCTTCAAACTAAACGTTGTGGAACTCAATGTTATTTTATATAAATGTTATTTGTATATAAAAACGAATCGAAAACTATATAAATTAATTAAAAATAGAACTATCGATTTAAAATTGGCACACTTGAGATATTTGGACCCACAAATTATTTTTCCATTTTCCTCCGTGCATACTAAGGAAAAGCTTACGTAACTGACTTCGCGATTACAGTCCATTTTCTCGTAACTGAAAATGTTAAATTCGACCTAAACGACAATGCTACTTACGTAATATTTTCCTTAGTACGGTAGATATGAAGTTTATTATAATCTCAATACATCTTTTAGTTTTCATTAGAAAAATAATTAATTATTAATAATTAATTATAAAAGTAAACTTAATATAGTAAGAAATAAAAAAAAATCTCGCTCAGCGAATAACACTGTTTGAAAGTGGAGATATTATAATCTCGCCCAGTCACATTTATTTTCCCGGTTCACAATGTACCTCTAACACTCTCGGTCAGCATTTGACACAGTACGAAAAAGGAGATGTTACAATTTTACACTGCGAAATTAATGCGGGGTGAGGCCTTATATTGGTATACCGGATTAATATTGCAAACTGCACCATCTAGTTTGTATCCCACGACCCATCGCAGTATGAAAGGGGACTCGATTGGACAAATCTTTCAAAAGTTAGCGTGGCTACAATATTCAGGTAACCATACATACAGACAGACACCGATAAAATTTTATGGCTTTCGGATTCTGTGAGTGCCGAAACGTAAAGATCCATTAAAAACCAGAGATTGAAAATTTGGATGATTACATTCTCAGGAATGAGAATGTAAAAAACGAAGAAGATGGGTTACAAGTACAGTAGGGTGGCTCAAAAACGCTTTTTTTCTTCAGAGGGCAACGATCTCCCCAATTTCATTCCAAATCCGAAAAAGAAATTCCCTAATTTGTATTTCTTGTCTTTTTCTATTTTAGCAGGTGCCGGTTTTGAGTTGAAGCTTCTCATGTAAAATGCATGAGGAAAATCACTTTTTTGAGTTTTTGGAATAATTTTTTAGGGTTTGAAAAAATTAAACGGGAAAGTATGGGGGCCTGTTGAGAATTATCTAATAAAGAATTTTATGTATCAGACATATGGGGTTGACACCTCTAACAGACCCTCACGAGTACCTGAAAACTATACCCTTAAAACAAGAACTGTCAATTTTTCATGAAATCGACCTTTTGAGTATTGTATTTTCGTATTTCTTTTACTTAAAATTATTACTATTGGTCTAGTGGCATATTTATTATCATTGGTTAATTAATTATTGGAACAAATGAAAACTGTTTGAATATTTTTCTTTCGAAAATAGCCCCCCTTAAAATGATTACTATTAGGCTAGTGGAATATTTAATAACATTGGTTGATTAATTTGCAATTGCTTAAACCAATGTAATTTGTTTGAATAATTTTTTTAATTTCTTTGTTTCCCTAAAAATTATCACTATTAATCCAGTGGGATATTTATCAACGTTAGTTCATTTATTTTCAATTATTTAAACAAATGAAATTTGCTTGTATAGTTTCGTTTCGAATTTTTTAAAAATAAAAATTATTACTTTGGGTCTAGTGTAATATTTATCAGTAATAATTAATTACTGATTAGTAACTAATTTATCAGTTATTTTTAAGTAATAATTTTGAATTAAAAAATAATAATAATAAAGTTAATCAAACAATGTTGATAAATATTCCACTGAAGAAATATTAATAATTTGTACTAAAAAAATATTTAAACAAATTCCATTTGTTTAAATAATAGACAATTAATAAACGAATGTTGATAAATATTCTACTAGACTAATAGTAATAATTTTTAGGGGAAAAAACGAATTTTCGAAATAAAAATTATTTAAATAAATTCCATTTGTTTAAATAAATAAAAATTAATTAACCAATGATAATAAATATACCACTCGATCAATATTATTAATTTTAAGTAAAAAAAACGAAAATACAGTGTTCAAAAGGTCGATTTCATGAAGAATTGACATTTTTTGTTTTAAGGGTAAAATAAAAAAATAAAACATTTGGGAATTTCTTTTTTCGAATTTGGAATAAAACAGGGGGGGTCGTTTCCCACTAGCATGCAAAAAAAATTTACCATGCATTTTTGGACCACCCTAAAGTACAGTCAGCTATTTGGTTGTGAATCACAGTCTTATTTTACTATATTAAAAACGAGATTTCGAACAAATCCTTTTAACGAAATTCTTATTATATTGTTTGAGAATTTTTTTTGCAAAAGCCTATTTTCGGAAAAATGTTGGTTATCTAGTTCTGTACTGCAACCATTGAAAGGCACCTAATGTTTCAAAATTTATAATCATATAAATTATAAATCAAACTGTTAACAATTTAACAATTTTAAATACAACCCGTATCAACATGAAAGGATTACAAATTATATATACAGTGAAACTCTTCTATAGCCCGCTCAGCTTTTGTTTGTTCACGTCTGATTGCTCGCTTGAGTGACAACCGCAGATCCCACGCAGCTCCTGTTACAACTACCTGCGGCGCGGCGTGGATTCTCGGAAGGGCTATAGAAGGGAGGACTATTGAAGGGTTTCACTGTAGTATGCTTCAAAATAAAATAACAGCAAAATTTCAGCTTTACAATTTGAAGGTCCTACGATTTAAAATATAATGGTTTCGATAATTGAATAATTGTACAATTCTGTAATTGTTTCACTTTAAATAAAAAGGCTTAATAGTTGAAATGTTTCAAAATAAAAACTTTTCTAATCAAATCATATCAACTTCAAGTGCTGAAAATTGAAGAACAATTTCTTTTTTAATTAATATAAAATTTCATTTTTGTAAATCGTTTGGAGTAACAAAATTTTGAATTAGTTATTAGTTATTGTTATTTTCCTCGAACGTCGGGTAACACATAGTTCTTATTGCTCCAATGATCATGAATATGTTCAGAAAACTCTATTATCGACTGAAAATCAATTTCCCGACAGCGTCCTTTTCGCTCATTTTACTCATGATAAATATTAAGAGGGGATTGACACTTGTGCGGGTAGAGAGGCACAGCGGGGTGGGTTAGGATTTTCGATGACAGCGCCGTCTCCATTTATCCTGACCTACTAATAATTCTATCCCCACTCTGCCACCACTTGCCGCATCTGAGTGTATAATGTCTTTACCTTGGTGCTCCATTCATGTAGTTTGCCTAACCACTTGATTCTCATTTTTTAGCAGTTACTCAAATTGTTTCAAAAAGGAGATAGCAAACGCATACCCCACAACCGTGAAACCCCTTTCGGTGTCGGGAAAATATTCATATTGCATTTTTAAAACCTTAACACCGAATTATCCTCGAGCACTGGTAAGTCTTGAGCGCCTCATAGATTTCGCCAATTTGGTGCGCCCAGTTCCAACAGCCTTAAGGTGCGGAGATTTTCTCAGAGCTTCTCAGAGCCTAAGAATCTTTAGTATATATTCTGAAATTTCTATCCATAGGCCTACCATCTTTTTACCATTTTTCATAGATTAAGTTTTTCTCAAATGAGATTGATCTCAAATCTGAATTGCTGTAAAGTTTTTGTGATTGTCAATTTCTATAAGTCAAGAAGAAAGCTTTCAAATATAAATTTTTAAATAATAATCTCCAATCAGATTTTAACATTATTCCATTCTTAATTTCATTTTGACCTCATAAGGTATTCAAAGGTCAATGCGTAACAGTAATTAAACGCTTTAAAAAATTGAATCGAACAAAATTAAATTGGTTTTATTATTACATATAATGTTTTTTCTAAAGAATTTCACTTAGGTTTAGTTAAATAGAAAAAAATTAATATTTTCAGATTTCAGCGTGAAAGTGAAGATTATTCTATTATTTTGAATGCGCGAGTTTTCCATCTGTCTAAAATTTCATTATAAGAATAGGATATCTCAGAAACTAATTTATTTCTATTTGCATAGCGGCCGCCGCATAGGTTCCTATTCCCCAAAAGAGAACGCGTTTTCAATATATTTAATTCTTTGTAATTGTACCGACAGATAACCTCATAGGGATCTCTTCTGTTGCACAAAAGTGTTTAATTTTTGAGATTATTTAATTCCTTCTAATAAGTTCACAAAATATGTGTAATAAATGGTTTTAATTCCTTTATGTGGAATATAAGTTTTGAAAATTTAATTTTAATCAATTAAGTCCGCCTCTCTATTATTATTTCAATAAGTCCTTAGAATGACCAACAGATGGCGCGCGAATCGCTCCAAATCATCTGTTTTCAGTCAGCACCACTCCCGACTAGATATATGGTGCAGTC
>NC_046661.1:59980801-59983204 GCF_010883055.1 Belonocnema kinseyi
TATTGATTTATAAAGAATATTTGTCAAACAATAGAATGGATTTCTTCGCCTGAGATGCAAACGTAAATTGTACTATAGTAAAAACAACTGGAAAAATTTAGAAGAAAGCCAAATTTGGTAAAGAAAACAAACCCCTGTCGACCTAAAAGTACTAATTTTATTCCCCGAAAGATTTTTTAAAAATCTCTTCGAAATACTTTTATTGCAAATATTTAATTTAGAAAAATATTTGTTATAAAAATAGTACAATTTTTACATACAATTCTTAAAATAAAAAAATCTGAGTGTCAAACCACAATCCAACCCGACTATTCTTTCAAAAGTTATCTGATATAGAGACAACCACAATAACGACGACGTAGACGCCAGAGAGACAGACAGATACCGATGTAAAAACTTGTTTTTCTGACTCAAGAAGCCTCAAAACGTCGAAATTTAATGAAATTCGCGAAAATCATTTTTCGCATAAAACTCTTCTCATTATGGATGAGAATGTGATAAAATAATCATGGGACCTTGAAAAAGTAGCGTTTTTCGCCTCTTGGCTTTTTTCCAAATCAAGCTTTTTTTGCTTCAAATGTCCATTTTCGTTTTTTTTTGGATTTTGAAAATCCTTTAACTTTGGTAAGTTTGATTTTATCAAAAATTTTGAAAAAGTTTCAACTTTTCTGGATTTTTATCAAAAATGGCTGTTTAACGAACTCGATCTTTCTTTTTGGTCCCTCGAACATTGTGTCAAAGCCCAATTCAATCGGACCATTTGTAGAAAATCTTTCAAAGAATAAAATGATTGTCCCGTAAGTTACAACCGAAAAATTACAATTTCAAAAGAATGAAAGTTGTTTTAAATATTAAGCTAGACTCGCGACCGGAACAAATCAGAAAATGAAAGTAAATTTGAAAATTGAACTGCAGTTCGAGTATTAAAAACTAAACAGTGATTGATTTTACAAGGTGATTCTAGATCTGTTCAAAATGATATAATTTACATATTTTAACGTTAAAATTTGAACTAATTAAATTGCAAAGCCTTAGTAGTGACACAAGTGTAATGTTTGAATTAATGGCTTCTTAAATGAACGCTCTTATTCAATTTCAAAATATTTTTGAAGTATTATTTCAGTATGAAATATTTCATTTCTAATCTATTTGGTTTGGAAATAAAAAAAACAATTTTTAATAGTAAACAATTTGAAAATGAATTGTCACAATTTCAGAATGACAAATTTAAACTTGGAATGTTACGATTATAATTGTTTAATTTTTTTATTTGTATTTCGAAGGTAAAAGTATTTCATTTTGATTCTTAAAGAACAGTTAAATAAGCATTAATTTAGAAAAAAATAAAATAAGCTGGAGGTTTCTGAAGGTTACAAAGAAAAGAACAAAATTTGGAGCTCCTCAAGAATTTTGAAATACTAGGAAAACAATAAAAATTTCTGGCTAGATTTAAAATGATTTTTTATTTTGAAAAAGTACATAACTCAAAGAGATTGTTTAAAAATATTTCAAAACATTTCAAAAGATTTACAATATTTCGACTTTTATATTTCGGGACTTTTATAATTTCGAGAATTTTATTATTGGTTATTTTTCAATGTATGAATTTTACAGTGTCAGGAATTTTATTTTTCGGGATTTTTCAGTCGCTTTAAAAAATAGTTAGTTAACAAAATTTTTTTTAATAGAATAATAAAATATTTTTACCGAAGAAAAAACTTTTTTAATGTTTAAAGTTTCTAAAAATTATTGTTTGAATTAAAAATAACAATAATTGAACAAATGTATTTTTGGATAAAAAAAGTTGTTTGAAAATGTCCATTTTATTTTTGTACATCACAGAAAACGCTCGCAAAAATAAAATTATTATTTAAAAAAATAAAAATAAAAGTCGCGTTAAATCAGCCTGCATTGAATCCTGCAAAGTTTGTGTCATTTGAAGCTCACGTCCTTTAAATTTATGTTTGTATCACATTTTTATACAATTATTGTTATTTTAAATTAAAACAATAATTTTAAAAAATAAAACATTAAACCAAATTTCTATAATAAATATATATGATTATTGTATTTTTAATAAATAGATCATATTGACCACATAACTGTTTTCTCAATTTCTGCAATTCGGGAATTTTCTAGTTTGTATATTTTATCATTAGACAGCATTCGGCCTGGAGTTTTATTATTCGGGAATTTTCAAATTCGATAATATTGTAAACTGTCCAGAATTTCATTATTCTAGAATTTTTTAATTCGGAATTTTCAGATTTCAGCATTTTGTTATTTCGGGAAGTTTACAGTGTCGAAAATATTTCAAAAATTTAAAAAGCTTTATAAAATTGTAAAAAAATCTTGAAGATTTTGAGGCATTTAAAACTTCTGAAAAACCTAAATAATAATTTG
>NC_046661.1:59983304-59987349 GCF_010883055.1 Belonocnema kinseyi
ATTAAAACCTCTGACCTGTTTTTAAGCTTTTTAAAAGTCGTTTGAAAACTTTTTTAAACAGTTTTGGTTATAATTTCTTGATAAAAGAATGAGTGCTACTTAGTCTACAGAGCAACAATTCCAAAAATATATAAAGTCTTAATAGTTAAGACATTTTAAATTTGTAGTCTTCAGTATATTGAATAATTCGAAATTTAAAGGTATTTCAATATGTAAGAATTATTGAATTGAAATTGTTCGATAATTTCAGATTGAAACATTTAAAATTATTCAGTTAGAAAGTAAAATTGTATAAAGTTACAGGATGAAAAATGAACACTTTTAATACTTGAATCATTATTTTAGAAAATTAAAATTGTATAATTTCAGATAAATTTGAAAGTAGGACTGTTAAAAATTAGAAGTGCCTGAAAGAACTCAACAAAGGTTTAGTTTAAAAAGCTATTTAAGAGGGTGCTTTTTCAAGTTTTATTAAATTATTTTTTTGATAATTTGGCACCCCCAAAAATTATTTTTTTTTTAAAGAAAATAGCGCCCGATTTTTGTCAACTTTAAAATATATATTTAATGTTCGCTCAAGGTCAGTTTTGTTCAAAGTGCTTGTTCCTGGATAAATTGACTCCTGGATAAAGAATATTTGTCAAACTATAGAACGGATTTCTTCACCCAAAGATACAAACTTAAAAAAAACGAAAAATTATTATTAAAAAAAAAGTTGTTCTAAATTGAGCCAGGCTCGCGACCAGGAAAAATCGCGAAAAGAAAGAAAATTATTGAACGTATTAAAAAATTGAAAATAATTACACAAGTGTACACATTAGATTGAGTCTTCATAAACAATGTTCAATTTAAAAATTACTTCAAATTAATAGATTCTTAAATGAACACCTTTATTCAATTTCAAAATCTTATTGAAGTACTATTTCAGTATAAAATATTCCATTTTTAACATATTCAATTTGGAAATTGAACAAAAAACAACAATTTTCAATAGTAAACAAGTAAAAATGAATTTTCAGCATTTCAGAGTGATAAATTTAAACTTTGAATGTTAGAATTATAATTTTTCTACTGTTTTATTTGTAATTTGAAAGTAAAAGTATTGTATTTTGATTTTTAAAGAATAGTTGAAAAATGTTTAATTCCAAAACATTTCAAAATATTTACAAAATTGGAAAAAAATCTGGAAGCTCTTGAAACAATTTTGTGTACAGGATTTTACAAAAATGATAGAAAAAATTGTAATCCGTTTAAAAGATATTTAAAAGTTCCGCAAAATTTCAAAAATAATGTTAAAAGATTTGAAATAATTGAAAATAAAATAAATTACCTTTGATGATTTCAAAATTAAATGTTGACTTTTTATTTTAAAAAATGACATCATTTTAAGAGAAGGTATAAAAATATGGGACCACTGAAAAAATTTCGAAAGCGATGAATGAAAAATCACAAAAAATGAAATCTCCGACGACCGAATTGGAAAATTTCCGACTGAAAATGTCGAAAGTAAGAAAATCCTCCAATTGTGAAGTTCCCAAATTTAAACCTGAAGAAAAGAATTTTCGATCAATATGATTTATTTTTAAAAAATACAATAATTAAATAATTGTTTGAATTTAAAAGAATAATAATTATTTAATTTTTTTAAAATGCTATGTACATTATCAAACAAAATTTTTCACGCAGAAATATACATATTTTTTTAATCACTGTTTTTTAAATTTCAAAATAATTTTTTAAACTTTAAACATTAAAAAAATGTATTTGATAAAGGTATTCGGTTATTGTATTTTCAATAAATAATATTTAATGAACAACCGTTTCTTCTATTGTTTAAATTCAGGAATTTTCTAGTTTGGATATTTTACAATTCAGCAATTTTCTGTGGAGAATTTTCGAATTCGGTAATATCTTGCTGTCGGGCATTTTATTTTTCGTGATTTTTTCAACTCGAGAGTCTTATATTTCGGCGTTTTTATAATTTTTGCAATTTCATTATTCAGGAATTTTGCAATTCACGAATTTTACAGTGCCGGGAATTTTATTTTTCGGTATTTTACAGTTGCTTCTTCCGAAAAATAAAATTCCCATCACTGTAAAAATTTCCGAAATTCTGGAGAACTTATAATATTAATGAATTTGAGAATTCCCGACAGAATTTTGTTGTTGTTGAAAAAGTGCATTGTATCCTTTTTAACTTACAAAAAAGTTCACCAAAATAAAATAATTAATTTAAAAAGATAAAATAAAATTCGCGCTAAATCAGTGTTGAATTGAATCCTAAAAATTTTGTTTTGTTTGAAGCGCACGTGTTTTTAAATTTATTTTTGCAGAACATTTGTATACGATTATTGTTATTTTAAATTAAGGCAATAATTTAAAAAATGAAATATTAAACAAAGTTTCTAAATTAAAATATTTGATTATTGTATTTTTGTTAAATAAGTAATATTGATTAAAACATTATTTTCTCAATTGCTACAATTCGGGAATTTTCTAGTTCGTATCTTTTATAATTGGACAAAATTCGGCCTGGAATTTTATTATTCGGAAATTATTCAGAAATAATTTTAAAATTAGAAAAAAATATATGAAACCGAAATAAAAAATAATCATGATTTAATAAAGATAACTATGTTTTGCAAAGTAATAAATGTAAAAAATTTTAATTGGGAATTTACTTTCAATTTAAATGGTTCATGTCCTAGCTAAGTTACCATAAGTGCGCATCGAGGGGCCTACTGAAATATGGGTGCATGGACATAGGAAACACGGGACTAGGCATGCCATCCTAACTTGGGTGAGCGGGGTTGAATCCACGGGAGGGGGGGGGATTCCATGAGTGGGGAGAGCCGCCATCTTACGATGTGCCATTTGATTATGTGCACGAGCATTTTTGCCGACAAACTGTGCATGAAAATATAAACATGTGGACGCTGCCATGTTTATTGCGGGACATCAAAAGGTGGAGGTCCTCCCCCCTCATTGCATCACCCCCGCAACGGCATGCCTAGTCCCTTGTTTCCTATGTCCATGTATGGGTGCTACCTACGAGTTGCGGTGGGTAGAGGGGAACTGACCATTTTTGCCGGAGGCGCCGTCTATATTTATCGCGGGTAACTAAGCTCGCACCGCATCAACGTTTATAATATCTTTGACATTGGGTAATAAGTATCTGGTTTTTCGAAAAAAATACGGTAAATGCAAAAAAAGTTAGACTGAAAAAGTAGCAACGGCGGTACAGTATTGTCAGAACGCGGATATCTCTGACATGCGCAGCAATTATTCTTTGTATTTTTAAAACGACACATGGCGTTATATAACCTAAAAATACATAGGAATGACTACTGCGCATGTCATAGATATCCGCGTTCTGACACTACTGCGACGTGAAGTGTGAAGGAAGGACAAAGCAGATAGCTTGACCGTGGTGGATTTACCAAAATGCACTGTCGGTGAAATTCGTCAGATGACAGACCAGTGGGCACAAAGTTTGGCGACGTCTTCACAACATCCTATGTCCATGTCGTTAAGGTGTCTTTACGATGTCGTAAATAAGTCGTATGATCTGACGATGTCTTTACGATATCGCAGACACTGAAACGACATGGACATAGGATGTCGTAAAGACGTCGCCAAATTTTGTGCCCACTGGGAGATTTCCGGAAATCTGACGGTTACCTGAAGAGACAAGTGGAAAAAGTGGAAATCGTGTTATTCCGGGAAAAATTAAAGTCCCTGGTCGACCGAAGGAACCGAAAGGAGCCTCTACAAAGTACCCTTAAAGGCCCTACTGAGTCCCCCTTCAGTTCCTTCTTAAAAAACTAAAAAAAAGAACAGCAAGATCAACTTTTAAAAGGTTGAAATTCGGATACTGCCTTAAAATTTGCATCAGAAACTCACGGAGTAATCGCAATACTTTTTCTTGCAGTGTTAACTTTCAAACCTTGGCGGTAAAATTTCTGCCAGATGTGATGTAGTCAATCACACATTGAATGCGGGACGCGTACTGTCTTGCCCAGCCTATATTTATGGCAAGTTGATG
>NC_046661.1:59987449-60010457 GCF_010883055.1 Belonocnema kinseyi
TGACATAAGTCTCCTTTTTATGTTTGACCTATGGTCAAACTTATAACGAAAATTGTGAAAATTAAAACAATAAGCCTGTACGCTGAAAATGAGGTCATTTTTACCGTTAAAATTTGAGCTATTAAACTGAAGGCTGAAAATTTCTTAAATTGTACAATTAGTGTTTTGGAAATTGTATTGGCATTTTAAAAGAGTATAATTAGTTTTTAAATTTTCGGAAGTTTTTCTTCTTTACTACCTAGAGGTAAAAAAAGTCGCTTCAATTTTTTTGGATTATAATCCTTTATTTTCTGAGAGATATTCCTATTTAATTTATCACCGTTTATCAGTGACTGAAATGCATTAGGAACAAATCGCCAAGACCCAACGATCAAAATTTTATACATATTTTTTAAAATAAATACTGTAGGAAAACCAGACGCTCATCCAAAATGGTGGTGAAACGGCGACCCCCCCCCCCCCGGATTGTTTTACTTACCGTAAAATGGCACATATGTATGTATAAACACAACGTGTCTGCACAATTTTGTGATGCCACCTACCCCCCAGGACCCTTCTCTTGGTCCGCGCCAAGGGAAAACCTCCAAATCATAAAATTCCCTATAAATAAAATATGTTTCTTAATCAATATTATTTATTTATTAAAATTACGATAATAAAATATTTTTATCGAGTAAACTTTTGTTTAATATTTAGTGTTAAAAAATTATTGTTTAAATGTAAAATTAAAATAATTCTACAAAAAATGTATAGAAAAAGTGATGTAAAAACACGTGTGCCTTAAACGGAAGAAAAATTCTCTCTAAATTTTCCTCGAAAATTATAACATTTTCCAAACAAATTTTGCAGGATTTAAATCAGCACTTATTTATTTCAAAGTTCCTTTTTAATTTTTTAAATTAACAATTCGATTTTTCGGAAGATTTTTTGTAATTTAAAAAAATACCATGCATATGTTCAAATAAAATATCTTATCCAGAAATGTTTTTTTTTCAATTATTGTTATTTTTAATTCAAACAATAATTTTCAAAACCTTTAAACGTTAAAAAAGTTGTTTCTTTGGTGTAAATATTTAATTATTCCAATAAAAAAAATTAATAAAAAAATGTATTAAGTACACATTTTTTTAGCATTGGTTTATCTCGAAATTTCATTCTGGTTTCTTTTTTTTTATTAAAAAATTATATTTTTCGAGAAAATTGTTGTACAATTTTTTAAAAAGACTATGTTCAGAAAACCTGGCTCAAGCTTCAGATCTGAAAAAATTGAATGATAGATGTCAAAATTTTCTAACCTTAAAAAATATTTCTACTGCTTTGCCGTCATATTTTACGAAGAATGAGAAAACAAGAATTCGGCTTCGTAGTATGGTGAGGGCAGCACCTCGATAGGGCAGAAAATGTGATGTCCTATATATATAGTTCCCCCACTCTGACACCGCGTATCGCATCTACGTTTATAATATCTTTGCCAATGTCCTTCCACTGCGAAACCCCTTCTGGGTTCTAGAAAATGTTCAAAGTTCGTATTTAAAACCTTAATTCCGATTGATCGAATCTTGCCATTTTTTTGTGCAACACGCCACCGCCGTAAAGAAAAATAAAAAATGCCAATTTTCAATTCTATTTATGTTTTAAAATTTTTGTTTAGACAGCGAAATTTTGAAAAAAAGAAAGTACATTCTTAGTGCTGTTTAAGATGATCTAGATTTTCAGTTATCTTTGCTTGCAAACTTTTGCAAGGGCGATTCAATTTTTAAGAAATATTGTAACAGGGAAGTTGAGAAATATTAATATGTATTTGACCGCAAAGCCTGATTGACTTCTGATTACGGAAGAGGATTGTCGGTCCAAGGATGTGTATTGTACGCTCCTGGCTGCGCTACCTTTCCTCTCCCATATATTTCTTCCTCTCAAATTACATGTCTTCTTTTCTATATGTAAAATTTTACACGCTTGATGTAGAGTGTAGGCTACAACTCTACACTTTACTAGTATACAGTCCCACAGTTCTGCATAATTATTCTCATGAAATTTTCTGTTTTCTTCGACGGAAAAATAAGATAAATTTACGAAGCCGGAGAAACGTGTGAAGCAAATGTGCATGTTGAAAGAAAGAGGCGATTAACCGTTGGAGTTTGATGAATACGGGGAAGCGAGAGCGAGATGGAAAATTCTAGTTGCCTGGCAACCAGCCAGCCAGCCATCAGTTCGATCCCAGCCAGTCAGCAGCAGCAGCTACCCCCTTGCCAAAGCGCATAACGCGAAACGCAAGATGGCAAGGAACCGTCAAAGTAGAACTTGCTAGTCAACTATTCTTGGCTGTCGGTTAAAAATTATCAGTAATTCAGTGTTCCAAAGTGTTAGCGCGATTTTATGTGTATTGAGTGTGTACTATAGGAGTTCATCCGGAAGATCTGTGACGTTGATCTGGAACTATTGTGTCCTTTGTGTGTCGAGAATTCATCGGCACGGGTTGTATTGTTATGGTAGCCACCAAAATGACAGATTGACAGAGAGTGTATGAATATGGTGAAATCTAGTAGAGTAGATACTACAGTGAATCTACTAATAAATTTCAATGAATTTCTACATGCTACATTTGTGCATATGTCCGAAAACAGTAAGGCATCTTGAATCCGGTATCTCCATCGACTTCCGCTTTTCAATAAGCGACCCTTATAAACGTCTAATGTCACTCGTCAATTGAGCAATAATTATGTTCCAGTGTATTATCCAACAGAGGAACGGCTGGATTCACCCAGCCAGTCCTGACACAAAGGATGTCTTTCCAGGTTTGTTTATTTTAATATGGGCAGTTTAAAACGCGAATTAAAAGAACTGTTTTTGATTGATGGGCCTACATAGTTTTTTATTCTCTATGCATGTAATAATAGATTAAATGTTAAAATTTGCATTTGAAAAATTTGTGGAACTAAAAGCTTATATTTCGCGCGACGTCAAATTTAAAACTGGCAATGATATAAACGTTAAAATTTACTTTTCACATAAAAATTTAAAGGAAAACCATCTTCTCACTATCTTTACTACAGATCGTAAAAGTTCTTTATCTTTAAAATTTGTCATGCTTTTAAGCTGAAAGTTTACATGTTAAAAGTCAATAATTTATTATAATTATAATGGCTTATTATAATGGCTGGGAAACCAGGAATTTTGTTCTCCAGGAAAAAACCCGCGAATGATAGGGAATCTATTTAGTTACTGGATTTTTCCCTTGATTCTGCTAAAATACGAAACTTAAGTATTTTGATAATAATATATATTTATTTATGTCTTTTTTTTATTTCACAAAAGATCACGAATTTTCCAAGCGCTTCATCCAAATATTTAGGAAAAAATGTTAAGGCGGCCGTGTACTAAACCTTGCAGAAATAATTGATCGCGATCGATTGGAAACGGTAGAACGAACATCTAATCGTGCCGAATCATATTTTGTAATCGTTTTAACATGATTGCCAACGATTGGCCCTTTGCGTTAGGTGTATTTTCACTTCAACCAACAGCTAACTTCACTTTGTTCAGTGCCGAGGGGACTAATAAAGATAAATTTTGTGTCAAAAATGACATAGTTCACTTTTTCACCAAACATGAAATAGTTCAATTTTCAACCAAAATTATGAGTTTTCAAAAAAGAAGATTAAATTTCTATTGGAAAGACAAATTTTCAACAGAATACATATATTTCCAACTGAATGCATGAAAACAAAAGGATATATTTTTTACTTAAAGAAAATGAATTTTTAACAAAATTGTTAAATTTTCAACTAAAAAATTGTATTTCAAATAATATACAATTCGCAATAAAAGAAGTTAATTTTCAACTAGAAAAGAACACATTTTCAATAAAAAATGAAATAGTTCAGTTTCCTGTAAGCAAAATTAATTGTCATCTAAAAAAACCAATTTTTCAGTATAATAGTTGCATGTTTAACTATAGAGATGCATTTTCAACCAAAGTTAAGAGAATCTTCAACCAAAAAAATTACTTTTTAACACAGTAGTATAACTTTGTACCAAAAAGGATTAATTTTAAACGAAAAATTGAATAGTTGATATTGCAAACCAAAAATATTTTAACGTCAAATAAAAAAACAGTTGAATTTAAAAAAGACGAATTTTAAATAAAATATTTTTAAGTTCAACATGTAATTTTGAAAATGAATTTGCAATTTACGAAGAAATTTGAAACCAAAAATGAAATAGTTCATTTTTCAGTTAAAAAAATAATTTTGCACCAAAATAGGAGGTTTGATCGAGATACTTAAATTTCCAACTAAAAATAATAAATTTTCAATCGAAAAGATGAATTTTCAAACAAAAAGATTAATTTTCTACCAAAAAGTCAAGTTGTCAACTAAAAAATTAATTTAAAAAAAAATTAACAAAATAGTTAAATTAAAAACCAAAGAAATGAATTTTTAACAGAAATAAATGAATTTACACACAAGAATAATTTTCTAAAGGTCAATTTTCAAATACAGTTGAATTTTCAACTAAACTGGAAGATCTTACGCGCGTGACCCACTAATTTACTTTTAATTATTCTATTTGGAAATTAAGTTCAAGAAAATGCCACGATAATCATTTTTTCTTAAATAACTTCTATTTATACTCGACTTCCATGGGTACCATATACGACGAAAGACGGACTGTGTACTGGAATTTTGAAAACTCGAATAAACTCGGGAGGTGGTTTTCTGTAGTTCTCCTCTCATCTGATCAAATTTTGAGGCAAATGCGAGTATTTCGAGCAAACTCGTATGTAGCGGCATTGTAACTAAACCTTAGTAAAAAGAAAAACTGACCCTATTCGTTGAAAAATAGCCAAATACTAAACTTTTTATGAAACTTCGTTCAATAATTAATAATTCTGGTAAATTTAATAAATAACTTAGAAAAGAGTAATCACAAAGACAATCTTAGTTAACTTCGTAAACAAATTTGAGTAACACTCCAACTCTGAATGTTTCTGAAAATTGTTTGAATGATTAATAATTATTATAAATTTACAAAGTAACGTGGAAAATGATCATCGAAAGACATTCTTAGTTCATTCCGTAAACAAATTATGCCTCTTCCTTGAAGAATAGCCAAGCTATAAATATGTTGATAAACATTTATTAAAAAATCAATAGTTGTAGTTTTTCAAAGCATCAGAGAACAAAAATCATCGGAAAGATATTGTTAGTTAATTATTGTAAAAAATGAAGCCTACTCGTAGAAAGAAAAGCAAACTCTTAATTTTTCAATTGAAATTCTTTCAATAATTAATAGTTCTTGTAAATTTAGAAAGCAACCTAGAAAAGAGTCCTCGAATGGACATTCCTAGTTGATTTCGAAAACAAATTACCTCGTCTAAATTTCTAATTAAAAGTGTTTAAATTACTAATATTTCTTGTAAATTTACAAAGAAATAAATATTCTTGGTTGACTTCGTAAACAGGTTTACTTGTAGAAAGAAGGGGAAACACTTAAGTTTTTAATTAAAATTGTTTAAATAATTAAAGGTTCCTGTAAATTTGCAAAGCAATATAGAAAAAAGTCATCGGATAGACATTCTTAGTTGACACCGTGAACAAATTGATTCGTAGGATAAAGGCCAAACTTTTAATTTTGTCATTGAAATTGTTTAAATAATTAATAGTTGTTGTAAATTTGCAAACCCATATAGAAAAGAGTCATCCGATAGACATTCTTAGTTTATTCCGTAAACAAATTTTCTTGCAGAATTCGTCGAAAGAAAGTCAGTTTTAGTTTTTTGATCGAAATTGTTTAAATAATTATTAGTTCTTGTAAATTTGGAAAGCAACATACAACAGAGTCATTGAATAGACTTTCTTAGTTGACTCCGTAAACAAATTGATTCGTAGAAAAAAGGGCAAACTCTTAACTTTGCAATTAAAATTGTTTAAATAATTATTGGTTTTTTTGTAAAGCAACATAGAAAAGAGTGAGATGACTCCGTGAACAAATTCACTCGTAGAAAAAAGTCAAACTTTTAATTTTTAAATTAAAATTGTTTAAATGATTAATAGTTCTTGAAAATTTATAACGCAACATAATAAATTAAACGTATTCTTTAAAGAAGAGCCATTTATGAAAATTGTGTAAATAATTACAATGTTTTAAGATTAAATAAATGCTAAAAGCCATAAATGAGCTTCACTCATGAGTCTGAAGTTCCCAACGTTTACAAAAAACGAAAAAATCGAAAAATAAAATACTTGAAAAGTCAAAATGTTTGCATTCTTTATGATAGTATTATGTGCCAAAAGTCCCATCTTAAAGTTTCAGCCCTCTAGCGTATGTGGAACCCACCCCAAATCAACCCCTAAATATAATAAAATTCGTAAAAATACACAATTTCGAAAAGTCAAAATGTTTTTGATGATTATCGCTGTATTTAGAGCCAAAAGTACCACAAAGAAGTTTCATCCCTCTAGTGCATGTAGAACACACCCCAAATCAACCCCTCCATATTATAAAATTCGTTAAAAATACGCAATTTCGAAAAGTCAAAATGTTTTTAATGATTATCGCTGCATTTAGTGCCGAAAATGCCAACGAAAAGTTTCATCCCTCTAGTGCATGTGGAACACACCCCAAATCAACCCCTGCACACTATAAAATTCGTTAAAAATACACAATTACGAAAAGTCAAAATGTTTTTAATGATTATCGCTGCATTTAGAGCCAAAAGTACCACAAAAAAGTTTCATCTCTCTAGCGCATGTGAAACTTTTTGGTGGCACTTTCGGCACTAAATGCAGCGATAATCATTAAAATCATTTTGACTTTTCGAGATTGTGTATTTTTAACGAATTTTATAGTGTGCAGGGGTTGATTTGGGGTATATTCCACATGCACTAGAGGGATGAAACTTTTTAATGGCACTTTTCGGCACTAAATTCAGCGATAATAATTAAAAACATTTTGACTTTTCGAAATTGTGTATTTTTAACGAATTTTATACTGTGCAAGGGTTGATTTGGGGTGTGTTCCACACGCACTAGAGGGATGCAACTTTTTAGTGGTACTTTCGACATTTAATGCAGCGATAATCATTTAAAACATTTTGACTTTTCGAAATTGTGTATTTTTAACGAATTTTATAGTGTGCAAGGGTTGATTTGGGGTGTGTTCCACACGCACTAGAGGGATGAAACTTTTTAGTGCTACTTTCGGCACTAAATGCAGAGATAATCATTTAAAACATTTTGACTTTTCGAAATTGTGTATTTTTAACGAATTTTATTATATTTAGGGGTTGATTTAAGGTGGGTTCCACATACGCTAGAGGGCTGAAACTTTAAGATGGGACCTTTGGCACATAATACTGTCATAAACAATGAAAACATTTTGATTTTTCAAATATTGTATTTTTCGTTTTTTTCGTTTTTTGTAAACGTTGGGAACTTCAGACTCATCTTCACTCGAATTCGGCAAGATTGCTGTAACTTAATCGCTAGGAATGTTTACATCCAATAACGTAAACAGATCCCTCGAACGTCCCTTTTTCACTTTTCTATTACTATATGGGAAGCTGAGACCAACTTTCAACTATAGGAATGATCAATTTTCAAGAACAAAGAAACGAATGGTGCAATTGCACAATAGGGGCGTCACCTGTTTTTTTGCTGAGAAAACAGTCTTTTTCTACAACAAAATATTAGAATCTTTAATTGAACGATAAATAAAGCGATTTAACCAGACAGAAGTTTAAAATTATTGTTACTTTTGTTACTACGATATCTCAAATATGGGTGTGTCACGATATCGGAATGATCATATGGAACTCATCGTTTAGGTGCTCTTAAAAATCCAAACGGTCAGAAACACCCCTTTGACAGGTCACAAAAATAATGTTGTCAACACCCTACCCTTTTCTAACGTTTCGTCGGGGCAGGAAGGCACCGCTATGACTAGTAAAAAGAATAATGTTGGAAAAATCACTACCCATTTCCAACTTCTCGTTAAATATGATCATTACGATATATCGTGATAGACCCATATTTTTGAGACATTTTACTAACAAAAGTAACAATAATTAAAAATTTTTGTCTCATCAAATCAATTCATTTATCGTTCAATTAAAGATTCTAATAGTTTATTACCGAAACAATTTTTTGTCAGCTAAAATAGAGGTCCCTATTCTGCAATCTAACCAAACGAATTTTTAGAAATGAGTTAGATTTTTAACCGAAAAATATTTTTTGAACCAAAAGGATTAACATTTTTTTTATTGAAAAAACAAATATTTCGCTTTCGGTCCACTGGGAATCGAACCACAGAACTTCTGTAAATAAAAAGGTTAACTGTTAAGCATCAAGATTCATTTTTAACCAAACCAGACGAATTTTGAATAAAATATATGAATTTATATTCAAATCGTTAATTTTTAAACTGAAAGAAGCGAGTTTTTAACCAAAAATGGACAGGTTAAATTCTCAGTTAAGCAATTTTTAACGAAAAAAACAACTGATTTTCATCAATACAACGTGAAATTTAATAGTCGATATTTTAACCAAAAAATATTTTAAATTAGCAGCCGTTGAATTCAACCAAAAAGGAAGAATTTTCAACAAATCATGTAATTTTTCAAGTAAAAAGATCAGTTTTTACCTAAAAATAAAAAATAAAATCAACTAAAGAGCAGAAACTGTAACCCATACAATTATAATAAAAAACAGTTGAATTCAATCAATCAAAAAAAGACGATTTTTCTCCAAAACAGTTGGTTTTTTTAATTTGAGAATATGATTGTTTTTAGTTTTTGCTATAAAAAATAAAAACCCTTTGAAAACATTTACTTCTAAACGTCCTTCCAATAAACAATAATGTTATGTTAATGAAATTCAGAACTATACAAGAAAAACGGACCGTACTCAAGATTTAAAATTTTCTCTTTTTAAGCTGAATAACTGACACTTTGACTCTATCATACGAACGAACTATAAACTTTGATTAGTAATTTTTTATAAAAAACGCTATTTTTTATATATTAAATTTGAATTTTAGTAGGACTCGGACCCAAACATAACACGCACTATGACGAGCGGTAAGCTCCCTCTTTAGAGTTCTTAAATTCCCGCGAATTTAAGTTCAGGTTACATAACTGAGAATATGACAGAATTTAGGAGAATTTAAGAATAGATGATTTTTAACCATATTTTTATTATTCAGGTTATATCAGCGGTTGAATATAAATTTTTCTTATACGACATATTCAGGAATTACAGTGTTTCATATACAAATAAAATTTTTTTAATTGTATTAATTTATTTCAAACAAACAAAAAATCTAAATTATTGAACCTTCAAACCAGAAGACAAATTTTCTTTACAAAAATTCAATTTTCAAACCAAAAATATGACTGTTTGACAAAAAATTAATTTTACACGAAACTGATGCATTTTAATGCAAAAAAGGACATTTCAAACTAAAAAATAATTTGTTTGGAAAAAAGCGCGAATTTTTAACTAAAAAATATAAATCTTAAAAATAGAAAAGTTCCATTTTCTGTTAAAAAATGAATTCTAAACAAAACAAAAAAAGAAGTATTGTCCACTAAACATTTAAATTTTCATCCAGATATAAGCCTCCAATAACAAAATTTCACAATGTTGTTTAAGTTTGACCCAAGTAGTTGAATTTTCAATTAAAAAAGATTAATTTATGGCAAGATAATTAAACTTTTAACCAACGAGATAACTATTCAACTTAAAATATAAATCTTTAACAAAAAAAGTGATTTCTTAATAAAGCGATTCAACCAAATGTTTTAAACAAATTAGTTGAGTTATCAAGCGAAGAAGGACGATTTTAAACCAAAAAGTTGAATTTTCATACAAAAAATAAAATTTCTTCTATAACAGATGAAGTTTAAATCAAAATGATAAATTTTCAAAAAAATAGTTGAATTTTCTGTTGAAAAAAATGTTAGTCGAGTTTTCACGATCAAGCTATGCATTTTTGAGAAAGAAATAATTTTCTACCAAAAAATTAAATTCTCTAGCAAATAGTTGCATTTTTATAAAAAAATATGAATTTTATCTTAAATCAGAAGAATTTTTTGTAACATAAAAGTTGAATTTTCATCCAGAAGAGATTCCAGTTAACTCAGTAACATCAAAAATTGAATTTTTATAACAAAAAATAGTCAGGTTTTCAAGAAAATATTATAATAGCTTAATTTCTAATCAAACAGTTGCATTTTTATCAAAAAAAGATTTCATTTCTGCTAAAGCAAGGTAAACTTTAAAATGAAAAAGACAAACCTTTAAAAAAAGAGTTGAATTTTCAACCGAAAAGTTCACGAAAAAATGCAATTTTTTATTAATTTAAATAAATTCTGAGAATCTCATAAATTCTCAGAGAATTTATATCTCGGTTATATTCTCGGTAATATTCTCACTCTCGTTACCGTTCTCAAAGTATTATAATCGGTTCAGAACTCTATCCCCCTTTCGCAACCGCTTCTAATCGGGTACTCCAAAGTTGGCACGTGATGGCAGAACTTTACTCTAGCGGGACTTATTTAAGAACCGTCATTTACTTTTTTGGAATAATATAAATTTGAAACAGTATATGAAGGGTCCTCGGGCGTAAGTTCCTTTACTGGCAAAACTCGAATTTTATGGGACACACAAAACTGTCTAACTTTAATGCATTTTATTTTTGTTTTAAAACAGAAAAGCACTGTTTAGCTATTAATTAGTGTTCCCGCCGAGCGAGAAATCCCAAGGAACGAGACATACCAGCTTGTCTCGGTTTTTCTCGTCTCGTTTTGCCTCGTCTTGTGGTGTCTTTCCCCGTTTCTCGCGGGAGCGTTCTTTTGCCAGTCTGACGCGCCAATGCTCAATAGCGTTTTGTAATGAATAGTTTAAGCGGAAATATGATTTCATATTATATTTATCTGTCCATTGCTGATTAGTTTGATATGAAACACGACTATATTTCGGGTTTTTTAAACATTTAACTTTACTGATTTAGCACTGATGTGGTTTGTTCGGTCGTAGCCGTATCAATGACAAACGAAAACGGTCGCGGATTCGTATGCTATAATGCAGACGGTCAAACGCATGCAACACCCTCCGTCAAGCAAATGAGCGTCAATAGTTTCAGCGCCTCGAAACCATCGCCGCTTCGGACAGAGACGCACACAGTTTCGAGCTGAGACGGCTGCGGATCACTAACGTTGTGTGGGATGGCATTACGCTGTGCGTCGCTGTCCGAAGCGGTGATGGTTTCGAGGCGCTGAAACTATTGGCGCTCATTTGCTTGAGGGGGGTGATGCAAGCGTTTGACTGACTGCACTGTAGCATACGAATCCGTGACCGTTTTCGT
Source organism: Belonocnema kinseyi (assembly GCF_010883055.1). Lineage (NCBI taxonomy): Eukaryota > Metazoa > Arthropoda > Insecta > Hymenoptera > Cynipidae > Belonocnema > Belonocnema kinseyi. Next base: position 59,998,817 of record NC_046661.1, read on the forward strand.
TTGTCATTGATAGGGCTACGACCGAACAAACCACATCAGTGCCGTGGTTTCTGCTACGAGGCCCGTTAAAGATTTTTTCCGCGTGCCTACGAGACTTTAGAAAAGTATCGAAAACTGTAATTTGTCAATTGTGAATTCTTTTTTGTTGAAGGTCCTTCGGCTTTAACGAACACATTCTCATCACGTATCCTTTGTTTTGCACTCGATTTTGTCAAAAATGTGAACTTTCTACATTATGTTCAACACTATTATTAATGAGAGAATGTGTTATATTCTGGTCATACGGTCCAATATAAATAAAAATAAATTCAGATGTCAATGAATCTTTATTCGTCAATTTTAATTGATATAACCAACGTACGTTTCAACCCAGTTGCAGGTCTTCTTCAAGGTAATACATCACCCAATCTAAAAATTTTTAACAATATGTAATACATTTGAAAGAATTAAAACATTTTATTTAAAAAAAATTGTATTGTGTATAAATTTACCTGTACAATTTTGATATTAAAATCCAAAACAAGACATGTCAATTGTGCTTTAATCTTTACAAAGGAGCATAATTTTGGAGTGAACCCATTTTGCTAATTGTCAGAAGTTCAAAATTTTTGTTTGTATACATAATTTGAAATGTCCCCTTTTTAATATATAAGACAACCATATAAAAACTTAAAAATTTGAAGCCTCAAAATGAAAATAGGCTCCAAATTAAATAATATTAACTACATTTTAAAATCAATTTTAACCACAACAGTTACTTATTGTTTGGAAGGACAAACATGGACTAACGAATACATAAGAAATAAAGTCAATTTTACATGAGTAATTAAAAAGGGCCGATTTTAAAATGGAGAATTTAATGAAAAGTGCGCCAAAGTAAATTAAATAAATTTTTTTTTTAATTATGTAATAATTGATGTATAAATAATTTTTTATAAAATAGTCTGATAAATTTTATTCACATTTAATATTTCAGTTTTTAAATTGATGGAATTTTTAATAAACTTATTTATTAAAATAGACTCTAATATTTTTCTTTTTTGAGTATTGTTTTCACTAGCTAAAATTTTTATATTATTAATCTCAAAATCAAAATAGTGATCAAATTGCCATGCATGTTGTGACAAGCCAATATTTTGATTGTCTAATTCACAATTTCGTTTGTGTTCATAAATACGAGTTTTTAATCTCCTACCCGTCTCACCAATATAAATCTTATTACAACCTTTACAGTTTATCATATATACTAAACCAGATACGATTTCTTTGTTATCTTTGTCTTTTTTTTTAAACAAAGAAAACTTATTAAGTGTGTGGTTGTTTGTAAAATATACATTAATTTTATATTCTTTTAATAATTTCTAAGACGCTCAGAAAGACCTTCAGTATAAGGAAATGAAACCTTTAGATCATATTTATTATGTTTCAATCCATTTTTTATTTTTAGATGATTTATTATAAATTTCATGGATTCTTTCTTTAATGATTTTGTTTACTAATTGGAGTGGGTAATTATTTTGTACAAGAGTATTTTTTAGTTAATCTAAATTTTCTTTGCGGAATTGAATATTACTTAATTTAACGCATCTATCAATAAGACCTTTTATTAGACCAATTTTTTGAGAAAATAAATGATGAGAATTATAATTCAAATAATGTCCTGACCAAGATGCTTTTTTATACCAATTTTTTATTAAATTTCCCTCTAATAAATCTAGATAAGAAATAGAGTTATTTTCCTCTTTTTCAATCGTGAACTTAATTCAATTTTCCATATTCTTGAAAGTCTTAATGAATTCATCTATTTTATCAGTAGGAACAATTGCTAGGATATCGTCTACGTATGTTTCATAAAGAGTAGGTGTAAAAGTTTAACTATCCAGAGCCTTTCTCTCTAAATCTTCCATGACTAAATTTGATACAATAGGGGATAATGGGAAACCCATAGTACAACCTGAAACTTCTTTAACAAATTTAGTATTAAAAGAAAAATCTGTGTTATTTAATACTGTCCTAGTGGCAATAATACATTCATTTTTGGGGATTTTTGTTAAATTATGGTTTAAATTTAATTTTTTTTCTATGCAATCGCAATTAGCAAATCATCGCAATTAGCAAAAAATCTGACAATTAGCAAGATGGGCTCACTCCAAAATTATGCTCCTTTGTAAGGAATAAAGCACAATTGAAATGTCTTGTTTTGGATTTTAATATCAAAATTGTACAGGTAAATTTATAGACGATACAATTTAAAAAAATAAAATTGGTTAATTCTTTCAAATGTATTACATATTGTTACATCGTAACAATTTATTTATAATTTAATTTTTATCTAAGTAGTTTTCTACAAGATTTCCATTTATTATTTTATTTTTTGAATTGTATTCAGCCTTCTAAATTTATTATTCCGTCGACAAGGGGACGTGCAACATCTGCTATTTTTCTTATGTATATTTTTCTTAAGTGTTATTACCGGAAACTTTCACTTTCAAAACCATTAGTTTCAGGGACCTTTTACCTTATTTTATGTTCATCCTTTCAAGGACTCAGCATATTGTCCCAGCTTAGGGCCTCTTGAGACGTTTATTACTTATAGCTGTACACATGGGCCCTTGGCCACTTTTACTACAAATTTGGAAAAGTACGAATTTTGTAACGTCAGAAAGAAGGCGTGTCTGCTTCCCTTCTCTAAGATTCTACTACCAATTAGAGAGAGTCTAATATCCTCTCCACCTCTGTATCAATGATCTGCGATGCCACCAATGTTCACCCCTTACTCAAAATCTTCAGATACAATTCTAACTACCTAGTGAACACTCGACATCATCTCGAGCCCATTTTCCCAAAAGATATTTAAACCTTGTCATACTCGTCATTGTCAGTTTCCGTCTTGTAAATTTTAGTGCTGTCTTTTAATAAATATTTACTTACGTCAACATATTCTTGAACCTCATTCCACAAAAAACACATATTGTTCAAAAATTTTAGATTAGGTGATGTCATTTTCTTTTAGATCCCAATCTTCCCATACTCGGTCTGCCATCCTTTTCAGGAACCTTTGATACCTGGTTAGGATTTAGAGATATCTTTCATTCTATGGTGCATACAAATTTTCAAGTTCCATCTATATTTAAATTCCATTATTTAAAATCATGTGTCACAGGCGAAGCAGCCGAGGTAATAGCGTCGCTGGAATCATCTAGCGAAAATTATGAAATTGCATAGAACTTGTTAACCGATCGCTACGATAATCGTAAATTTATCGCGGAAAGTTACGTAAGAGCTCTTTTTAACATTCCATTTGTTTCTAAAGAATTCTCGGTTCGCGCTCTATTAGACAAATTACAACAACATATCAGAGCTTTGCCCGCGCTAAATCAACCAGTCGATCAATGGGACTTGGTTCTCATTCACGTTATTAAAGATAAACTTCCAACTAACCTCCGCGAAAATGGGAAGAGTTCTCCGGAACTTCAAAAATTCCGATTATAAAAGAATTAACAATATTTTTAGAGCGCAGATCGAAATCACTCGGTCCTTTCAGATACAAAATAATTTTAATAAAGGTCTAAGGGTCAATGACAGACCCACGTCAGGTCAAAGTTCACATCCACCACGCGCCTTTTCGTCTACGATTCCTTCTAATACACAAAATACAATAACTCAAAAATTATGCCCCATTTGTCAAGGGAATCATGCTATCTACGTATGTAATCATTTCTTAAAGTTAGGCCCTCAAGAGCGGTTCAGTGAAGTAAAAAATGCATCATTATGCGTAAATTGCCTACGCGGTTCTCACCGTCCAGTAGATTGTCGCTTAAGGGGGTGTCAAAAATGTCATAAGCGACACAATTCCTTGTTACATTTTGAACAAAGAAAGGAAAATCAGGTGAAATCAACTGCTGAGCCTGTAGCTTCCACAAGTACGTATCACTTAAGAGTCCCTTCTGAAGTATATTTAGATACCGCAATCATCGATTTTCGCGAGTCAAGGTAACTATCAAACCTGTCGTATCATGTTAGACGGGGGCGCTCAATCGTGCACTATCACAAATAATTGCGTGTCGCGACTTGGTTTGCATAAATTCCTTTTCGAGATTGCACTCTTATCTCTAGATCACATGCAAACCAATATTAAATTCGCGACATCAGCTACACTCAAATCCAGATTTGATAATAAAAAACGTTACCTCAATCTCTTAGTAGTAAATCAAATTGCAGATGCAATGTCCAGTATGCCTCTCAATAGAAATCACTTTGAAATTCCGCCTAACATCTTTTTAGCTGACCCAAATTTCCATGAGCCAGCTCCTATTGACATAATTATCGGCGCAGAATTCGCGTATTCATTTTTGCGCACAGGTCAATTGCGAATAAAGGGGCACACTGCCGTCCTACAGAAAACTATTCTAGGCTGGATTATCGCAGTTAGGGTCTATAATCAAAATCGCAAAACGAATGATCGTTCAACAAACCTATTTTGTCTTTTTAATCAAAGCGAAAAATTGCCTATTTTATGGGAGTAAGATCCAGTTCAAACGACTTCCACGCACTCAAAAGAAGAGCAAATTTGCGAAACACACTTTGCAAATCACGTTCGGCGCGATGACGACGGCCGGTATATCGTGAAACTACCATTTAATGATAACACATGGGCCCTTGGCCACTTTTACTACAAATTTGGAAAAGTACGAATTTTGTGACGTCAGAAAGAAGGCGTGCCTGCTTCCCTTCTCTAAGATTCTACGACCAATTCGAGAGAGTCTAATATCCTCTCCACCTCTTTATCAATGATCTGCGATGCCACCAATGTTCACCCCTTACTCAAAATCTTCAGATACAATTCTAACTACCTAGCGAACACTCGACATCGTCTCGAGCCTATGTTCCCAACAGATGTTTAAACCTTGTCATACTCGTTATTATCAGTTTCCGTCTTGTAAATTCTAGTGCTGTCTTTTAATAAATATTTACTTACGTCAACATATTCTTGAACCTCATTCCACAAAAAACACATATTGTTCAAAAATTTTAGATTAGGTGATGTCTTACCTTGAAGAAGACCTGCAACTAGGTTGAAACGTACGTTAGTTATATCAATTAAAATTGACGAATAAAGATTCATTGACATCTGAATACATTTTTATTTATATTGGATCGTATGACCAGAATAAAACACATTCTCTCATTAATGATATTAACGGTCGAAGAAATTTCACAGCGTGAATAAACTCCAATCACTGAATTCTTAATATCAACACTATTATGTCAAATGTATAGTGTATTTATTTCTTTACATCGAGTTAGTGCTCCTTATTCAGATATTGCAAAATAATGTATGCATTTTATTTTTCATTATTGCTTTAATATTTTTTCCATATTTCTCACTAATTTTTATTCTCAGCTACCCTGAAAAATCTGTCATCTCATTAAATTTATATCATACATCAATGCATATTGTGCATTGGTTTTTAAACGTACGCATTTTCTTTATCTTGTTTTTGTAATAAAAAAGTGCGCATCCTATAAAAAAAAAAACAATTTTGTTAATAAACCTTTTACTACACCTTGTGTGGTTTTCCCATAAATTTAATTTATTTTCAATGTTGTCAAAAAGTGAGCAATAAAAAAAATGTGTAGATCTTTGTTGACTTCACAATTTTTGTCAAATCATCATTTGCCGTATCTTGTATAGTTTGACCGCAAAGTGAAATTTTAGATAAATTTTTTTTTTTTCAAAATTGGAATTTTTGATTTTTCAAGAAAATTCAAAAAGTTGATATGATAATCTTGTAGAGCCTTCAAAAAGCAGCATTTTTCCTCGTTTGACCTATTTATGTAATTTTTCTTAATGAAACAAAAAAAATGTACCAGGAGAAATCGTTTTTTTTTCTTAGTACTACCAACTAACTTGCCCTTTATTTTAGGACCCTAAAAGAGTGTATCATAGTCCAATCCAATATGTCAATTCTTTTGAAAGTTATCGTGCTAAGAAACTGAAAATCTACCCACACACTTACAAACAGACAGATGCATTCGTAAAAATCTGTTTTTCGGATTCAGGAGGTCCCAAAACGTGGACTTTTGACAAAAACAGAGTGGTATTAAATTTTGTTTTGCTTCTTTTACTTCTTTAGTTTGTTGAGGTGTGAGATTTTGGTTGTTTTTCCGTAACTTTGAGTATCGATGATTTACAATTATAACACTTTACGACGTAATTGCAGGTAATTGGTCCGGTAAAGAGCTATCTACTATCGCTTTTTTTGGGCGTTAAAGACTCATAATATGGTAGTTTTGAATACAATATTTTTAATATAAAGAGGTCGTAATTTTTTTTAGTCATGATTAACACCTAATTAACCTTATAATGTGAAATTAAGTTTTCATTAATTTAACTTTTTCAATTTTTCGTTTATTGAAATTGAAATACACAAAATGATAAACAAAATCCTTTTCATAATATCTTTATGGAAATCGGTCACTTTCTCTGCATGTTTATCGTGGAGAAAGGGGGGATTTTTTCGGGAGTGTGACAAAGTGAGTGCCACTCTTTTAAACTGTTTAACGCCTTCGAACGGGATAACTAAATAAAAAACAGGTATGTTAAGCTGACGTAACCACATCTGAGAATCGAGTTAAAACCTATTTCATAATGAAGGGCTCATTTAATGCTAATTTAATGCCCTATTGCAAAATGTAATGTTCCACTATTCTTTCAAAAACCCAGTGGTTACGCTAGCTTCACGTTAAGCTGACGGAACCCCATGTGAAATAAATGTAGAATCGAGGTCTGTCATATCACATAATGAAGGGCTTATTTAATGCTCATTTAATGTCCTATTGCCAAATTTAATGCTCCACTATTTTTTCAAAAAACTGGGGGTTACGCTAGCCTAAAGTTAAGCTGACGGAACCTCATGTGAAATAAATGTTGAATCGAGTTCTGTCATATCATATAATTAAGGGCTTATTTAATTCTTATTTCATGCCCTATTGCCAAACTTAACACTCCACTATTTTTCAAAAAACCGGGGGTTACGCTAGCTTAACGTTAAGCTGACGGAACCCCATGTAAAATAAACTTTGGATCGAGTTCTGGCATATAACATAATTAAGGGCTCATTTAATGCTCACCAGAAACATAAAAAATGATTTTCCAAAAGCCACCCCTAATACTGAAAAAACACCTTTAATATAAATGATGCACAAATTGTAAATCTGACCATACTATAATTAAGGCCTTAGCGTTTAGTCAGTATAATGGTTTTTAGTATTAGGGGTAGCTTTTAAAAAACAATTTTCGTGATTTTGGAGAGGATTAAATGAGTCCTTCATTATGTGATAGGACAGAACTTTCACGTAGGGTTCCGTCAGCTTAACATTAAGCTAGCGTAACCCTCGGTTTAATAAAATAAGGAGGAGCATTAAATTGGGCAATCGCTAATTAAATGAGCATTAAATGAGCCCTTAATTGTAGTATGGTCAGATTTACAATTTGTGTAATAATTATTATTATGGGTGGTTTTTCAGTATTAGCAGTGGCTTTTGGATAAAATTTTTTTGTGTTTTTGGATAGCATTAAATGGGCCCTTAATTATATGATAGGGCAGAACTCGAGGTATATTAAGCTGACGTAACCACATCTTCGAATCGAGTTAAAACCTATCTCATAATTAAGGGCTCATTTAATGCTAATTCAATGCCCTAATGCCAAATTTAATGCTGCACTATAAAAAAAAACAGGGGTTACGCTAGCTTAACGTTAAGCTAGGATTTTGAAATAAATTTTTTAATCGAGTTCTGCTATATCACATAGTTAAGGCTCATTTAATGCCACATTCCCAAATTTAATGATCCACTATTTTTTTTAAACCGAGGGTTACGCTAGCTTAACGTTAAGCTGACGGAACCCCATGTGAAAAAAACTTTGAATCGAGTTATATCCTATCGCATAATTAAAGGCTCATTCAATGCTCTCCAAAACCACAAAAAATTATTTTCCAAAAGCCACCCCCATTACTGAAAAACCACCCTTAATATAAATTATGCGCAAATTATAAATCTGACCATACTTTAATTAATGGCTCATTTAATGCCCCACTGCCAAATTTAATGCTCCACTTTTTTTTGTAACCGGGGGTTACGCTAGCTTAACGTTAAGCTGACTCACCCCATGTGAAATAAACGTTGAATCGAGTTATGTCATATCACATAATTAAGGGCTTATTTAATGCTCTCTAAAACCACACAAAATTATGCACAAATTGTAAATCTGACCATACTATAATCAAGGGCTCATTTAATGCTCATTTAATGCCTCACAGCCAAATTTAATGCTTTACTTTTTTTTAACCGGGGGTTACGTCAGGTTGCCGTAAGATAGCGTACCACCTGGTTTTTTTTTTAATAATAAGTGAGTGCTTAATTATTCTCTAAATTTGAATCAGTAAAAGGCGTAGCAATAATTAAAATCTGTAAGGATTTCTGCTGAAAATGACTAAAATCTCAATAATTGAAACTTAGACAGTATGCGGTATTAAAAAAAGTTAGAGTGAATACTTGCCTTATTTTCGCGTATCGCCTTATCGTTTAGCCAGCATAATCCCTATTTTTTTTCAAACGCAGAGGATTAGAATTGTTTAGAAGGCATAAACTTAGCCTTTAATGAGCCCTCAAATGTTATATGGACAGATTTACAATTTGTGAATAATTTATATTAAACCCTTAATTATAGCATTGTCAGATTTAAAATTTGTGTATAATTTATATCAAGGGTGGTTTTTCAGTATTTTTTTGGTGGTTTTGGAGAGTATTAAATAAGCCTTTAATCATGTGATAGCATATCATTCTATTCAACGTTTATTTCACATTGGGTTCCGTCAGCTTAATGTTAAGTTAGCGTAACCCCCGGTTTTTTTTTAAATAGTGGATCATTAAATTTGGCAATATGGCATTAAATAAGCATTAAATTAGCCCTTAATTATGTGATATGACAAAACTCGATTTAACGTTTATTTCACATGGGGTTCCGTCAGCTTAATGTTAAGCTAGCGTAACCCCCGGCTAAAAAAATAGTGGAGCATTAAATTTGGCAATATGGCATTAAATGAGCCCTTAATTATGTGATATGACAGAACTCGATTTAACGTTTATTTAACATGGGGTTCCGTCAGCTTAATGTTAAGCTAGCGTAACCCCCGGCTAAAAAAAATAGTGGAGCATTAAATTTGGCAATATGGCATTAAATAAGCATTAAATGAGCCCTTAATTATGTGATATGACAGAACTCGATTTAACGTTTATTTAACATGGGGTTCCGTCAGCTTAATGTTAAGCTAGGTAACCTCCGGTTTTTTGAAAAAATAGTGGAGTATTAAATTTGGCAATTGGGCATTAAATTAGCATGAAATGAGCCCTTAATTATGAAATAGGTTTTCACTTGATTCGAAACTGTGGATACGTCAGCTTTAACATAACTGGATCATTAAGCAAAGGCATCAGATAAAAACCTATGCGCATACAATCGGTGAATATGCATAATGAATGTCACACATATAGGGTCTCCTTACGACGCGATGAATCACATGTTTTCCTTATATATAATAGGCTTAAGTACTTCATTTGGCATTGCATAATATGGAGGGGGGGGGGGGCAAAATATTTAAGAGGTAGAAGTGTTCTTGCAAGAATTAAAGTAGATAAAATTCTGCGTAAAACTAAAAATCACATGTTTTTTTGTTTCTCTGTAGCTGGGATCCTGATGGCTAGATCTAAAAATGATCAACGAACGAATTAAAGTAGACGTAAATACCTATAATTTAAAAAAAAAAAAAAAACATTGTTCTATCTATAATAGATGGCGAGTTAGCACCTGCCAAAGTTGACCCATTTCGACCTGAATTTACAGATAAATGCCCGGAGTTCATTTTTATTGTAAATAGCTCGTTTCGAGGTTGTCGCAGAAGAATGACCCTAGAGAATGAATACGACAGGAGTTAATTCTGCATAAGTAAGAAAAAAATGTTCCTGTCCCTAATAGTTTACGAGTCATGACCTTGCAAAGTGTATCCTTAATCATTTCGGTGACTAAATCGCACCACGGAACGAAATTATGGCCATTTTCTTGACATATAAGTTTTTAAGTAAATGAATAGTAATAAATAAATTATTTAATTATCAAATTAATAATAATCAACCATAATAAAAAAATATTTAATAATTTTTAATCCACTTATATAAACAATTGTTTAAATAAATAAATTTCCATCACCCCTAAAGTGTGCATTTTTTGTAATTTTTTACTGAAATTTCTATTAGGGAGGTTTATTATAGATTAAAAATAAATGTTTCTTTATTTTGAATAAATAAACAATTGTTTAAACAAATAAATTGACATCACCCATAGAATGTACAGTTTTTGGAATTTTTACTACAATTTCTGACTGTACAGACCTAGACCTGAAGTTTACATTATGCTTCGACTGGATTTGAAATAGAGTTGTCCAAGAAATGCTTTTCGAGCTACAGGGCAGACACCCCCAAAAAAGTTTCCATTTACGGAGAAAGAAAATGCTGAATTTTTTTTTCGAAATTCGAATATTAAACGTGCCACTGGGTACTTCGAAAACCTATTTAATTTACATGGTGAAATTTTGAGTTTTAGACAAATTGAATTCATGTTCTAGGGTTTCATCGAAACGTGTCATTTTTTTAGGGAATTAAGAGGAGTGTCTACGAAATAAAACCATACTGATAACTTTGAATTCCAACCAACCCCAACCCTACCCGCAGTGCCCCAAATATGACCAGAGATGTTCTTTTCTTCAAATTGGTATCCTATGCTACTTTTTGTTGAATAATCACATCATTTTTATACATTTCTTTTCATGTTTAATACATGTCTATTTGTTTAAACAATCTTTATTTGCTCAAGCAATTATTTTTCGATAATTAAAAAAACGAAATAAAATAGAAGGAATACAATTAATTAATATTCTAAAAGTATTTTTTAAAAAGTAATTATTTAAACAAGTTATATTTGTTTAGACAATTAAAGAATGGTAAATGTATTCTTTCTATACATTATACAGTCAGAAACATAATTGTATGTTTTCTATTTTATTTGATTTTTTTAGCTATCGAAAAAAGACTGCCTGAGCAAATAAAGATTGTTTAAACAAATAGACATTTATTAAACATTAAAAAAATGTATCAAAATTATTATAATTGTTCAACAAAACGTAGCATAGGATACCAATTTGACAAAAAAGGACATATCTGGCTCAAGTTTAAGAAATTTTGCAAATAGAAAATTATTTATTGTTTACATAATTACGTAATGTTTTTAGAAAAATGTACTACTCCAAAAAATGACAAAATATTGCAATTTAATAAGAAAATAGTATTATTTTTTACATTTTTGGGGGATAAATGATTGTTTAAATAATCTACATTTATTTAAACAATTGAAAATGGTTTAAAATGTTAGGGTAAATATTCAAATTGCCCATTAGTAATTATTTGTATGAAAATACGACAGAAATTGAGCCGCCGCATGGAAGAACGGGATATAAAATATTTTTCGAGGAGTGGGAGGGCCCTTGTAGGTTTATGAAGACATTGTTGAATTTATATTTTTTAA
>NC_046661.1:60010557-60017962 GCF_010883055.1 Belonocnema kinseyi
TAAAAAATATAAATTCAACAATGTCTTCATAAACCTACAAGGGCCCTCCCACTCCTCGAAAAATATTTTATATCCCGTTCTTCCATGCGGCGGCTCAATTGCTAAAAAGTAACAATAATACGTAAAAATGTAGTTTTTGTTATTTTTTGGTACTTGGGGCGCTGCGGGGAGGGTTGGGGTGGTTTGGAATTCAAAGTTATAAGTATGGTTTTATTTCGCAAATACTCCTCTTAAATCCATAAAAAAATGTGTCACGTTTCGATGAAAAAATTTTTTGGACAACCGTATTCCATATTCAGTCGAAGCATAAAATTTCATTTAAAAATGCCGAAAATGCACATTTGATGGGTGATGGAAATTTACTTATTAAAACAATTATTTATTAATCAAAAGTGGTTGATTAATATTAATTTGATGATTAAATAATTTATTTATCAGTATGAGTTGACTAAAAAACTTAAACGTTAAGAAAATGGTCTCATATGTTCTGCGGTGCAAAATTAAGTCCTCTTGTATTCATTCTCTAGGAACTTCCTTCTGCGAAAACCTCGAAACGAGCTATTTACAAAAAAATGAACTCTGGACATTTATCTGTAAATTGAGGTCGAAATGGGTCATCTTTGGCAGGTGCTAACTCGCGATTTATTATAGTTAAGACACTGTTTTTTGTTTTAAATTACAAGTATTTACGTTAACCTTAGTTCATCTGTTGATCCGAGCTACAGAGAAACAAAAAAAAAACATGTGATTTTTGAAAAAAAATTGGTAAAAATGGGTTTTTTTTTTTGAAGGCCGTAACTCCGAGATTATTGCCAGATAGAATAACGTTTTTTTTAATTTTACGCAGAGTTTGATCTATTAGGTCAACAAATTAATTCGGCGTATTTATTTTTATGTCTTGTAACTAAAAAAACATTACTGAAAACAATGTTGTTTATCACTTGTTACACGTTTTACGGATCACCGAACCTTCTCTTAAGTCTGAGAAAGTAATTTCGGTCGCTATAGCTGCGTTTTTTAATGGGAATGCAAAGAACATGCAGTGTCTCAAATGTTCCTTGACTGACGCTATGTTTTTGACTAATTCAATTCCAGTTTGAACAATAGTTAGAAGTCATTAAAGTAAAGGCACCGAATTAATTTGTAGACCTAATACTTTAATTTGTGTAAGCACACTTTTACTCCTTAATTGCACAGGAACGCACCAATCCAATGGAGTGTGGTATTTTGCACCTTTTCCCAAAAAAATTTCCGTGTTCCGGGACAAAATTCTGTTCACAGAACCTGACCCCACATGAAGTACTTAAGAGAAAAGAAATGACTGCCCCAGAAATGACCATATTCGTACTATTTTTCCAACCAGATGACTGGACAATATCGTTCTTGTCCAGCACTGCTATATGGGACAATAAAATTTCATAAAGAGAGTAAACCTCTAAGGACAGTAATATCTCCAACCAGCAGATTTGAGAAATATGTTGGGCAGACCCATCGATAGCTCTTCTCTACGTACAATGCCATAGAATTTACCATGAAGGGGCTTGTCAGCATGTTTCCACAGTAGAAACAAATGTTCTGCTTCCTGTACACGACCCTTGAGTACCAAAGGTATCATTGATGCTAGGCCACGTGTATTATCAGAGATGAGTTGGGAGATTTCTCATGCAATGGAATAAGAGACTCCGTCAAAATCCGACTGCTAAAGCGCCCTCTTGGTTTGTGGGTCAACTCCTCGGAGTTACTTCGCAGTTTTCGGCATTTTTCAGACGTTCCGCGTCGGTAATTACTTAAGTTAGAGAATTTTAAAAATGTGTTACCACCGCAGTTACAATTACAGGAGTTACCATAAATTTAAATGATGTACTGCATATTTATTTACCACTCGAATATTAAGTGTTTATTATATCATTATTCTAATGATTCACAATTATTAGTGAGTAGTTATATAATGAAAACTAATTATTTATTTTTAAAATTAAAATTTTAAATATTATATCGTTACATAGCTATTTATATGCTATAAATTATAAATTATGACTCATAATTTTATTACATTACCGGAAAAAGTTTTATGTTCACCTATTTTTTAATGACTGATAAGTTTTATTTATTTTAATTAGGACAGAGCTAAACATTTTTCTCTTTAAAATGTTGAATGCTATCAAAATTCAAAATTCTGTATAAAATCAAGCAGAGGATAAAGCCAATTTATCCATTTTATAAAGAATTTTGAGATTTCTTTAGAAACAAAAAAGTAGTATATTGTCAATTATAATACCTTAAATTTGTCTCTAAAACACTAAAATTAAGTAACTATTATAACATATGTTTATCAGTTACAGATTGTATTAATTAATATACAGTTTGTAGCTAAAATGCATATATAGAGGGGAGTACCCAAATATGAGATACCAAATCTGATTGGCATGGTGGTCGGAATTCTATGTACTGAATTTAAATGTAATATAGGTCATTTTAACGGAAATTTAGTTTGTCATAAGGAACTCAAATAAAAAATTTTATTAAAAATTTTTTTTATGCTGAAAATACAAAAAATGTAAAAAAGTGCTTTTTCCAAACTCGTCAAACTATTCTCATAATATGAGATACCGGAGGAAATAGCTAGGAACGGCCCGAATATTGGGTGCCTGGATCTTATTCTTCCCGGATTATTCGGGACCCCGCATTTTTTTGAGATTTTGGCGATTCCTTTTTTCAAGGGCCGTTTTTAATACAAGCACATCTTGGGTTTCCGCTTGCGGTATTCCAAAATATACATATGTCTCTCCATTACTCAGACGTTGAATAATATTTCCACCTATGAGTTGAACCTATGGTTGACGCAGGCACACTTATCTAGTCCAAAGCTCATGCTAATTGCTTTAGAGCAGTGGTCGGCAAACTTTTTGCTTAATTTTCAGGAATGGTCAGGCTCCACCCGACTTAATTTTTTCTACTGCTTTTTGGTCTATCCATGTTCCTTAGCGTGAGTGAACTTACTCCAGCAAGGGTCTTTTGTCCACAGGCATGTCAAAGTACGGAAATTTTCTAATTTTTCAACTAGCGATTTGAAAATAGCATTATCAGCATCTACGAATTTTTCCGATTCCAATGTTATATTACTTGTCTAGAAAAGTTGAAAATTTGAAGGAGTTTAATACCAAGAAACATCAGCTTTACAGTCAATTTAATACTAAATACTTCTCCAATTTTCAACCTTTGTAGACAAATTACATGTCTTTTGAATCGGAAAAATACGGAGATTCCAAATATATTACTTTCAAGTCACTGATTGCAAAATTACGAATTTTTTAACCTCACATTTTTTCCCATTTTCTAACAAAGGACCCCTGAGGAAAGGGGTTGTCTGGCCAAGCTGGCAGGTACTGCCCTGAAAGTAGGTTGTAGGGCAGCCAGGGCAGGGTATTCTGCCCTGGACAAGAGCGTGCCGACCACTGTTTTAGAGTACCTATTTACCACCGTCATAAGGATTTTAAGGTCCTTTTCTTAAGAGGCAAAGAGTTTAAGAGAGCTGGGGACACCCGTGGGAATTCTGAGTTGAGTGTGCGAGAGAGACAGAAATATGATAAGCACGCCCCAAAGGGTGGAGCTTCTGAGTGGAAAAAAAAATTTCGACAGCCAAACACAGTTGGAATATTTTCAGAAAAAATGGTACACAGTAAAAAAAGTGTGAAAAAAATTTCCTGCGAGAAAGTAATAATCAGGGGACCGTCAGCCAAGTTCAGGCATTGTCTGGAAAACGGTACCCTTGCAGCGGGTGGTAGTTTGTCGAGCGGACGGTTTTTGGCCTTGCGAGACCCTCATATTATTTGTGATTAGACACAGCGGATAAAAATCAGAATCTTGTACGATATTCATTAATTAAATTTTAATATAATGTATTAGCCTCGTTATATTATTATGAGTAAATCAAAAAAAGATTGAAAAAAATCGGTCAATATTTTCAATGTTAGTTGATCGTTAAAGCTTTATTTTCCTAACTCGTTTACCAATCCAGGCATTCCACATAAGTTATAGTTATTATCAATGGTTTTACGTACCTATTGTTTTGTAAATTTGTGAAATAATCATTACTTTTGTTTTTGTTGCTATAATACCGTTTTCCTGAAAAAAGTGACTCCTAAATGTATATATCATTCGATTCAGAATTTCAAGAAACGTGCAAATTCGTTGAACGTCAGGGTTTGAAATTTTGAAAATGCTTCATTTGAATTTTCATCTAATCGAAACATTTCATTGGGATAATTTCGAAAATAATTTCCGGGCCTATCATTATTATTTCACAATTAGAGAGTAAGATTGCAATATAAAACACTTTTTTTGTAGTATTTTGAGAAATTTGAGGAGTTATTTCTCGGCTCGTAATGATAAACAACTTTTCCTAAATAAATATGAAAAAAACAGAGATCAACGAAGTATGTGCACGGAGTAATTTAAAGGCAAGTAACTAACAAGCTTGACGGAAGTTTCAAAAATTTGCAAAAAATACTTCTCTGACGTTCAACGGATTTGCACGTTTCGTGAAATTCTGAATCGGTTGATATATACTTTTAGGAGTCACTTTTTTCATAAAAAATGGTATTATATTAACAATAACCTTAGTCAAAGTTACCCTACTTTTGAAGAATTATTTCTCGACTCGTAATGATTAATTCACAAATTTACAACATTCATAACATCTATTGACTTTTCATCTACAAGTATATGTACCTATCTAAACAAATTTTCTTCAATAAATATGCAAAAACAGAGGTCAAGGAAGTATCTGCTCGGAGTAAATTGAAAGAAAGTAACTACCGATCTTGACGGAAGTTGCATAAATTTGCTAAAAATACTTCTCTGACGTTCAACGGATTTGCACGTTTCGTGAAATTCTGAATCGATTGATATATACTTTTAGGATTCACTTTTGTTATAAAAAAAATGGTATTATACTAACAATAATAACCTGTCAGTTACCCTACTTTTGAAGAATGATTGCATTTCATTTTTATGAAAAAGTGACTCCTAAAAGTATATATCATTCGATTCAGAATTTTAAGAAACGTGCAAATTTGTTGAACGTCAGAGAAGTGATTTTAGCAAATTTTTTCGGAACTAAAAATTTCTTTCATTTCATTCGAGAATCAAGAGAAAATTCAGAAATGAACCTAAGAAGGTTTTCTTGAGATTGGTGCCAGATGTGAAACATAGTTAGCGTAGGCATTGTGACCTTCGGGGCTTAGGACCCAGCTGCTGTCCGGCGTGAGGTAAGGGGCATGCAGTGCAGTGAGTACAACAGCGTGGGGGTGCCTAAAGATCTCCGTAATATTTGGCCGCTAGGATCGGTAGATGCTGGCCTTAAATTTACTCCATGCAGACACTTCGTTAAACTCTGTTTTTTCATATTTATTTAAGAAAAATTGTTTAGATAGGTACATGCACTTGTAGATAAAAAGTCAATAGATGTTATTAATGTTGTTAATTTGTGAAATAATCATTACGAGCCGAGAAATTAGTCTTCAAAAGAAGGGTAACTTTGACTAAGCTTATAGTTAATTTAAGAAATGTTCATTGCAATTTGAAAACACTATAGACATAGATCATTCTTTTCTGAATTCAGAAATACCATATAAGTCATATTTTTCATTGTACTTTCGAAGAAAACAGAGTTCAACGATGACCTTACAAAAGCTTATGTCCCCAGCCCTGTTAAGGTGGTCCATGTATAAAAGGTGGTTGATTTTAAATTCTCTTCTGTTCGGTGGGCCACATAGATATCCAGAGCTTTAGCCTCGAAGCACAATAGATAGAGGTAAGAGAGAGATGCAAAAAAGTATCGGACTTAAATAGTCTCCTTGGAAGACCCCCCTCTTATATGTCACATAGCTGGTAGTCACTTCTCTTTTAACAGATTTGATGAAAAATCATGTCCGTCACAAGAGCATTAGCTCTTCCATACATCTCACTATTTTTGGATGCACCTTTAGGAACTTAAGGATCTTGATAAGTATTTTATGGTTCGTGTTATCGAATGCCTTTCGATATTCAATCCAAGCCATGGAGAGATGGAGTCAATAGCTGAGAGAATACTGGGTAATACACCTATCTATTAAGGGGCTAGTACACAAATAAAGACCCTTTTTCAACAATTATTTTTTGGTAGTAGACTTTATTACATAAAAGTGGGTTTCTCAGCATATTATAGTACATATTTTTAAATGTAAAATAGATTTTTTAAATCTTTTTTCATGACTTCCCGCGGAGATACGCCAGCCGGAAAAATTGGATTTTCATTCGGCGGCCACGATAACTCCACTTTGGTTTATCCGAATGAATTAATGGTAGAAGTTTTTGTGTTTTTGACCGTTTTTTGCAACGTACATTGTTTAAAAAAGTTGTTAAATGTTAATGAAAAATTATGATCGAGGCTTATACGATAGCGATACCTTATCAAAGACCTTATCAAAATTTCCTCCAAGTTTGAGACAAATCAGCCCAGTAGATCGGCCGGAATCGTGGCCGCCAGCTTAAAAAACACTATTTCGAGAAAAAGGCGTTCGACATTTAACCCTTCGAAGCACAGCGTATCATATGTGATACACAGAATAAATGTAGTTATGGGCAGTTTATGGGGACTAGAACAGTGAAACTCGGTAATCTTGGGTTTTCGGGGAAGCTGAAAACGGACCCGACGTCAAAATGGTAAAATTCAAAATGGCGGATGCAATATGGTGGACGAAATATATGAAAATCGATCCGATATGCTACATGTTTGCTATTCGGGGGTTTTCAGGGTCGCTGAAAACGAATCGAACCTCAGAATTGAAAAATTCAAAATGACGGATTGAATATGGCGGACGAAATATATGATAATTGATCCAATTTACTTGATGTTTGCTATTCGAGGGTTTTCACGGTCGCTGAAAACGGATCCAACCCTACCGAAAAGAATCTTTGAGTATATACTAAAAATTATTTAGGTCAAAGAAGCTCAGAGAAATTCTCCACAGGTACTCAGGTAGATATTTCTAAAGGTCCAGGAAGCTCGTTTAAATGGTCTGAAGGCTTTAAAATATCCTTTCCGAAATTGAAATAAGAATACAATCATAAATAACAAGCAGAGAGGCTATCTTAATAGTGTATTTGAAACTCAAGGGTCCTTTGTTAAGCTTTAGGATTAAAATTTAGAAATAGATTTTTTTTAATTTCATAGTTAACAGCCTAAAACATAATAATTCGGAATCTACGGGTTTCGATGACTTCAGATATCTAACTGTTTTTTAAATACTTAAAATTGGATTTAATAGAACGTTTCTCGTAAATGGAATGAGATACGCCAAAAAAGACAACATTTTTTAATTCAACTAGAAAATTGTATATCAGTATATAAGTTATAATTATA
>NC_046661.1:60018062-60024225 GCF_010883055.1 Belonocnema kinseyi
TCTTGAAAAGGACCCAAATCTCTCAAACTATCTCCGAGACTATTTTGTTTCAAATCGACTTTGTTTATAAACTCAAATGGGCCAAGCTATTTCGCTAAAGAAAACTCAGAGATTTCTTTCGGTAGGGAAATGACTAAAAAACCCGCACTAATACTACCGGATAAGTACTAAAGAATTGTTCAATTCGTTTTTCAAGACACGTTTTTTCGATCTCGCGGCGCCAGATCGAGTTCACGGAGCCCGACCTTACATTAAAAGTTGGTTCATGCACACCGTGCGTTACGAGCGCTTCGGGGGGCCTCATGGCGTATTTCGGTTTTCAGACACTTTCAGCACGCTTTTAGACAAATGTTGGTTTCTATCCTATTTTTAGATGTATATAGTGACCAAAAATGAGAAAATTTTTTTTTGATTTTTTGAAAAATTATTTGTGTACTAGCCCCTTACCAGGTTCTCTCTGCAACCTGGCAGCCCTCTCTTGCATCTGCGTTATTTAATTATTGCGCTCCGTGCCGGCTCGATAGATGTTAATATCCTCTCTTTGAGGACGCTAGTGAATAGCTTGAGGTTGGTGTTTAAACAAGCTATGGGCCGGTAGTTTTTTGCACTTGATAAATCTCCGGTCTTAAGGATCTGTACCGTGCGTACTTCCACTAATCACTGCGGGATGGGTTGTTCTCCGTTTAAGAAAGTAGGAAATATACGTGATGCAGTGATCAAATACATGGGATGATACCAGAAACTGCATTTTTTCGCTTTTTCGGCTTTAATTTTTTAGAATTATTGCATTTGCAGTGTGTTTTTCAGTATTGTTCATTGCGTTGTCACATGTTTATATTTTTCAGAGCAATAAAAAAATGCGTATGAGCGCTGGGACATAATTACATAAACACACTGAGGTATTCAGTCATATTATTTGGTCTACAAATTAATTCGGTGCCTTTATTTTGATGTCTTGTAACTCTTGGTCAAACTTGAATTTTTTCTCTCTTAAGATAGTTTTAACGGGCTAACCTCACATTTTAAAACACAATATAATAAGTGGCGGCCCTGTGGGCATAACTTCACAAATCATTAGTGAAGGCAATGTCGTCCGACAAGAAGGAGTTGATTGGAACACATAGACTGGTATTAAAAAAATTGACATTTTAATGCCTTTAAATGCGTAGAAATTACATTTTTGCCCGAAATGCCAACAAATGCGCTTTACTGTATAAAACTCGTTTTATTTCAATCATTTTCAATGCGCATAAAATTCAAAGGATTACAGTGATTTGCTTGTAATGCCTATGAGTTTATGCCATTTAAAGCCATCGAATGATACTCGGCGAACCACCAAATTTTATGCCATGCAATGCCTTTCACGAACTAAGTATCAAACCGTGCCAATGTCATTTCATCCTGTCGGCAAAATATTGAATAAAATGAATGCCGGTCAATGCCGTTTAATTATTTTTCGGACAAAAATGCAATTGGTACGTATTTAAAGGATTGAAATCAGCATTACTAAATCTCTGGAATTACTTTTTAACACTTTACGCGTTTAACGGATCTCCGAAACTTTTCGTAAGGATGAGAAAATAATTTCGGTCGCTATAGCTGCGTTTTTTCACTGGGAATGCAAAGAAAATGCAGTGTCTCAAATGTTCCTTATCGAACGCCATGTTATTGACTAATGATTTTTTAAGGTAAAGTTCGCAGGGCCGACACCTATTATATTGTACTTTAAAGCTTAAGTTATGCTCTTTAAATCTACCTTAGAGTGGGAAACAATTCCAGTTAGAACAATAGTTACAAGAAATTAAAGTAAAGGCACCAGATGAATTTGTAGACACAATAAAACAAAATTCCCTTCCGAATTGAAACGGAGAGGGGGCGACTCAAATTCGTCAAAATAACCCTTCGGAGGAGTTTTCACATCGTCACGGCCTGCCTCGAGGGGTGGGGGGGCGGTCTATGTTTCGCGTCACGAGAATTGTAGATGGTTTCTATTCTCTGTAGGAACAAGTATGGGAATTTGATGCGATCTACTGATACTACCAAATATGTTATTATATTTATTTAGTAATTTTGTCCAGGCAAAGCGATATATTCCTGCGCTGCTGCCTGGAAGCGTGATTAGTATATTCGCCGACGCAATGCTTCTTCTTACTGCATATATAGCGCGGAATTATTGAAAATTAATACATAAGTTTTTTTCCTTTGTAACGTCAAATTGTAGTTGAATGGTAGAGCTATCGATACAGTAACCTCTCCCAAGCATTAGTTTGTATGAACATGATTATTTTCTCGTTAAAAATTTTGGTGGTCCTGAAAAGGGCCATTTAATTTCAGTATGATCTGTGAAGTACTCTAATTGTGAACATTAAGAAATACAAAAGTGAATTTTGATTCGATAATAATAATAACCGTTTCCCAGGATTCGGTGGTATGAAAACAAAGATGTAACAAATTCTGAACGAGAACCCCTTCCATAGTTCATTACGCATGAACGTCTATACAGGATCGACTGATTTTATCTTTCCAAGAACTGTTGGCCCACGCAGTTTTACAGCCGTGTGGCAGTGTGTGACAGTGTCAACAATGGGTCGCCACCAGTTTACAATAGACTGTTTATTTTTTCTCCGAAACCCCTGAAACTTTTCTTATATAGGCGTTCTTGTGCATAAATTTAATATTTATAAAAATCTTCAATCTGGTTTTCGGTAATCTCTACGTCTTTCTCGAATATGGGTTTTGAAATTTGTAAGGCGAATTTATGCTGTTGCATTTGAAAGCATTTTTTATTTGTATGTCGAGCAGTGTCTTAATTACAGCAGGGTATTCAAAAAGCAATATTCGTATTTTCTTAACTTTTTTCATATCGGGGGTTATTTGGCCTAAAATGGTCATTTTCTTCTGTTTTTTGGAGTTTTAAAAATGCTATAAATCTGGTAATTTTTGGTTTTATGAAAAAAATCATTAGGATAAACTGTTTCAATTTTTCAATACTAATGCGGAAAATTTGATCAAATTAAACCCCTTAGAGGGTGTATCTACAAAATTTAAATGGATTTGAAAGGACTTTAAAGAAGATGATTTTCTTAAATTCTCCTTCGTAGCTTTATTAAGGCCCGGGAATGTGACGTAATTGTAAACCGACTCTCAACATATTCAGCTCGTTGTGTCCTTTGTATCAGTTTCGTAATAACTCTAAAGAGGCCGGTTATGTATCTCGAATTTGGGGGAAAAGCCAAATAGAAAATTCTAAAGTTTTAATATATGTACTTTATTAAAATTTGTTGCGTTATGCAGATACTAGGAGATCTGGACACATACCTAAAGTACCTAAAGATAAGATTTTGAACCGGCCTAATTTTTTTATGCAGCCGTCCACCTGCAGTCCCTGCAGCCGGTGTTCAACTTACATGCGTCATTTTTCATAATCTTTTCTTACTCTTTACTCAATGTAAATTATGCTTTTAATCATTTTTTTTAGAAATCTATTCTCAATAGTCTAAACAGTGTCTCTTCAAAATCATGATTTCGTATCTCCCAGGCTGCCAGGCTCTACCATCTCTTATGGGCGATCGTGCAGAAGCGTAGAAACTAAAAAAAGCTGTGTTACCGTTTGATGGCGCTGTATGTCGGTCCCTCCTCGCACTTGACGTCTCTCGTCATGGTTGCGTTAGTTTCCCTTCCTCTGTCGTAATTTTTATCGCTGTCGCACTCAGTCGCACTTCCACAATAACCAACCTTACTTACACAGCAAATGACAGCTTGGCAAAACAAAACGCCGGTTGACGTGACGAAAAAATACGGACCAAAATATATTTTTTATTCAGGGTATTCTAATTTGTAATTCTAATTACATGATATTAATTCATTAAATTATTATTGATTATTATTTACTTGGTTGATGTATTTCTTTTAAGCACAAATTTGAAAAAAGATCTCACATTCATATTTTAAAAATAAACAAAGTTTTTAAGTCTTATTTTCGTTGCTTCGTTTAATTTCTTGTAAAATTATACTTCACAAAGAAACCAATGCGAAAATCAAATAAAAATATATAAAGAATAATTCTTTTGACTTCATGAATATTTTTATTTGATTTTTGCATTGTCTTCTTTACTTTGATTTAATTTTTAATTCAATTATCTAGAAGTCATCTGGATATTATCTGGACGCCATCTTTTATCTCATCTTAATGTTCTGTGTCACCGTCTGATGGCGCCCTTGTTTCTTCAAATTTTACGATTGAGTTGGTAGAGCCTGCAGACTGCTGCGGGCTAGAATGAAAGTAGGAATCAGAAGATTATTGGGATCTGAAATCATGACGTCAGAAGGGGGATTTAAACAAAGATGGCCGGCGACAACGGGGTCACTTTGCAATGATACATTGTGTTATTATTGAATGTTAATCGTTTTTCGTGCTTAGTATGTCAAAGATATCGCTCAACATTGCTGAAATTGGTAGATTCACGTTATTGACTCCTTCGTGTAGAAATTTTGTGGAAGAAGAAATGCTGTTACACGCTGGACACATTATTCTATGCAAAACAGCCAGGTGATCAAACGAGCATAAAGCTAATTGCTTTTTGTTTACAATCGTCCAGTTTGCGGTACCAGTTTTCAGTACCTCTTACCTGCACTGCAATCTGAAAAAAATACATTTTCAGATCATAATCATCATAATTGAGCATGTTTAACAATAACAATCACAATAACAATCATAATTGAGCATGTTTTTTTATATACAAAGATGGAAATTTTTCACTCTAATAATAATAATATTTTCTTGGCAGTTTTTGAAAAAACTTCAATATATATACAATAAAAACGATTTTTCTTTATGTATTTTGGAGAACTTGTAATTAGTTCCTATCAAATTTTTGAGGTTATAAAATAAAATGATGGAAAATCAAGATGACTCAAATGGTATATCTAAATTATCTATAAATTCAAAATATTGGGAAATATATTTTGCTCTAGTAATCAATGTGAACTTATCAGTTCGAAATAAGTAATCCTCACTTTTAAAATGCAGAGAACAAACATACATGTTTGAGGTTACTTTCTTCCCCATTTTTAGAGCATTTTCCCATTGCTTTCTTCGATCGATCATTTCTGCAGGCCCACTTTTATTAACCACTTAAATAAAACCTTTTTTAGACAAAAGGAATTGATGAAACCTAATACCTAGGTTTTTGCGAGCCCTGCTTGAACATCCGAAAACAGAGCAAAATCTTTTACTTTTGAATTTCCGCGGACTGAATTTCGTACCTCGATCGTCTATTTCTGCATTATTGGACACTTTTTTTTAATTTGATAATTTAAATCGTAACATTCAAAACATATATTTATATTCTACTCTGAATATTACCGGAATAGCACACAGCCTTTAAAAACGAACCCCGTTATTTTAATGTCAAATGTAGCAACCAGATGGCGTATCGCTGTATTTCAGACCCCAATTTATCATAGCATGCTACGCGCCAGTTGATAGTGATCCCAGAGAAGTAAAATACGCCTTCTGGAACACTTTTAATGACAAAATAAATATTTGCGAACATAGAGAAAGAATAATTCTGCTAGCAGACATGAACGGATGGGTAGGCATTCAAAATCAGAATACAGAAAGATTACTAGGTAATTTTGGGGATCCAAGAACAAACTATAACGGAGGTAAATTAGTTGGTCTATGCTTAGAAAGGGGTATGTTTATTACAAATACTTGGTTTAGGCATACAATGATCTACATGTACACCTGGTCTAAAGGAAATAGCCACAGTATAATTGACTTTGTTGTTGCGGATGAAAGACTAACAAAGTTAGTCAAAGATACAAGGGTCATGACCAGCTCTGAATGCAACACTTATCATTACCTTCTGATCTCCAAAATTAACTTAGGTCGGGGATCGAGAAAAAAGAGAACAAAGAAAACAAAACAAACGTGAATAAAAATTGAGAACCTACAGTAACCGGGTGTGCGAATAGATTTCCAAAATAAGATAATCGAAAGCATAGATAGGGCAACATAGGAGGAGCTTATAAAAACAAATATATTCGCGACGAAAAATACCACCGCGGGCTGAGAGGCGCTTGTGTCGCTGAAACAATATGGCCGTCATAACCGTACACGGTGCTATGTGTTTATACGGGAGTTTGTTGAATTTTTAGT
>NC_046661.1:60024325-60025807 GCF_010883055.1 Belonocnema kinseyi
TGGTCTAATCACCTTTGTTAGTGAATCATTTGGTGGAAGAGCCTCGGATAAGACTATTTTTAACCATAGTGGAACCCTTAAGGATATGGAGAGCACAAGAGAAGCGGTTATGGTTGATAGGGGATTTCTAATTGATGATGAATGTATACAAAGGCAAATTAAGTTAATAAGGCCACCATTTTTAAAAAACAAGGAACAATTTACGAAAGCTGAAGCTATAGATAACAAAGAAATTGCTAGTGCAAGAGTACACATTGAACGGGTCAATCAAAGAATCAAATTATTTCAAATTTTGAATCACAAGTTTCCCTGGCACATGACTGATTATGTAGATGATATTTTTATTTTTTGTTGTGGGTTTGCGAACTTGGATTCTCCAATACTTGCAGATGATAAGTTTTATTGAAGCAAAAATATTTATGTCAAGTAAATTTCAAAATTGTAAATTTTTAATTAGCATGCAAGTAATGAAAGGAAAGTAATGGAAACAATTTATCCAGGATATGAAAAAATGTATATTTCTTAATATTTTATTTTTTAGTACAAATGTAATACAATCTTTTTGTAATAAATAAAGTACTATTTTATACTTTTCATATAAGCTTTATTCTAATAAATAAAGTAATGTTTATCATTTGGCAACAATTTCCATATCAAGTAAACTACTACTGAGATCACATGCCTTACAAACTTTTTTTGAATAAATTAAATAATCATTAACGCTTTGGCAATATTTACGTATCACTTATCAAGATTTCAGATTTTTGCACACTTCGTGCAACATTTTATCAAAATATATTTTCTTCAACTTTACTACCAAGTCTTCTTCTACCCATTTTTTGTCATAAGCAACCTCAATAACTTTTATGGAATTAGAAACATTTGAATAAACAACAAAATCACAGACTTTTAAATTTAATAAAGCCATTCCTAATTGCACTTGTCTATAATATTGATGCTTATCCTTCAGAATGATTCTACCACCTTTTATCTCTTTCAAATATTTACACTTTTTCAGTAACATGTCATCTGATGTATTTTCCAATTCATAAGGACATTTTATTTCTAACAACTTGTACGGTTCATCATTTTTTATCACTACACCATCTGGCGAGTATGCAAGCCATGGTTCCGTCTTTGAAACGATGAGGCCACATTCTTGTACATATAATTTAAGCTGTTTGCTATATAAATTTCTAGCTGGTCCTTCATAGGTATTTCCATGACGTAAATATTTATTTTTCACTTCTGTAGGCCAAAAATATTTTATTGACTTATCTGGCCAATCATTGTTCGAATACGTAAACAAACTGTAGCATCTGTAAAGAAAAAAAAATAATACAGGTACTTTGAAGATACATTGCAGTATTATAATATTTGAAATATTATTTGAACTACCTGCTCCCAGTGATCCTAAATTGTCGTTCTTGCTTCCATGTTTTTGGACAATCTCTTGTTGCAATGCACGTTTTCAAAACGTCA
>NC_046661.1:60025907-60043289 GCF_010883055.1 Belonocnema kinseyi
TACATGCAACACCATTGATATGTGTACGGTATCATCCGCCATTAAAATAGCTTCGCTGACGGCCACCAGGTGTCTCATTGCAAATTTAAAGTGCGAATAGAGGGCGCATGGACAAAGTTGCGGGATATCATTGTTAGATGTGCGATCGAAGTGTGTGGTACCGCGATTATAGGAAGAATGTCTGCTGAAAGATAAAATTAGAGCAGAGGCAGAGAAGAAAATACAAAACGACTTTGAAGGAAGCAAGAAACTGCTTTATAAAAAAATGACGGAAAATAAAAGTAGAGAATTGATCAACATGAGGAATAGTAATGGAGAAATGCTATATGGGGCAGACGGAATACTTAGACGTGTTTAGCAACTATACTAGTATCGTTTCATAACCATATGATTATATTAAAACGCACATAATGTTGATTATTAATAAAAAATTTATATAAACAAATGTAGTTAATTTTTCTATGTCTATTATTTAATTTCAAACGTGACGAGAGTTTTATTGCCGAACTGCTTTTAATAAATTCTCAGGATACTTAGAATTTGTATAAGCTACTTTATATTTATCCCAAGTTGTTTTGAAATCGGCATGGATAGATTCTATGCACTGCACACTAAAAAATCCCAGGCCTTTGCCTGTTCTGCGACAAAAATGTAATACATGAAAAAACACTGCATGAACTTTTGGTGTAAAGATATCTGCAAGTGCAGTAGCTTTCTTGAAATGCAGAAATATTTTTTTCAAAGTTTGCTTTTAAATCTTGAGAAAAACAAGAATCTACAGCAGCTCGAAAGTCTTGAAAACACTTTATATATTTAAGCCATTTGATACGATAAAAACTACGTTAAATGTCTATTTTATTTAATAGTATTTTACAAGAATTGCTGGCAAATGCAGGACTTCCATTGAAACATTCAGGACTGTCGACATTGCTTCTTTAGCCCATCTTACACAATCGGCTTCACACTATAAAAAACCTATTTTTATACATAAAATCCACTACTCCAAGGTTTAAGTGCATCTTTATCTGAAAATGTAGCTATTATATGATTGAGTAAAAATTAATTGTATATATTGGTTAAGTTGAAAAAAATTTTTTTTTTAATGAAAAACATTAATCTTCTTGTTCGAAAATTCACATTTTCCCTTGAAAATTCAACAACTTTGTTGAAAATTCATTTTTCATTCAAAAACTCAATTATTTGGTTGAAAACTTAATTATTTTGTTGAAAATGTAACCATTTTGTAAAAAAAGTCCTCTTTTCTATCAAAAGTTCAACTACTTTGTAAAAATTTATTAATTTTTTTATTTAATAACTACATTCATGAAAATATGTTTTATGTGTTATAAAAATACATGTTTGAAACTGACAATTAATCTATACCATTTTTGCTTAAAAAAATCATGTATTTTGTTAAAAAATCGTCTTTCTTTGTAGAAATTAAATTTTTTTATGGAAAATTTATACTTTTTGGTTAAAAATTAAAATTTTTGGTTGAAATGTCAATTGTAAATATTTTTTGGCTGCAAAGTCGTTTTGTTGTAAATGCAACTATATTGTTAAAAATTAAAATCATAATTTTTGGGTGGAAAATTCGATTATTCGCTTAAAGTTGAACTACTTAGTAACAAAATTAATTTTTTCTTATTAAGGATTCATAAGTATAGATGAAAATTTAACAATTTGCCTTCAAATTAACTTTTTTGTTAAAAATTGTACTGTTTTGTAAAAAGTGCATATTTTAGGCGTTAAAAGTCAACAATTTGATAGAAAGTTAAACTATTTGGTCGAAAACTAAAATTTTGGTTGGAAAATCATATTTTTGGGTTAAAAATTCAGCTTTTTTGTAGATAATACTCTTTTTGACTTTAAAATTAAATAATTTCGTTGAAAGTTCGTTTATTTTGTTGGAAATTGACCTTTTTTTGGTAGAAATATAATGTTTTTGGTTGAAAATGTATCATTTTTAGTCAAAAATGCAATTTTTTGGTTGAAATATCAACTGTAAATCTTCCTGGGTTTAAAAATCGATTATTTCACTAAGAGTTGAACTACTTTGGAACAAAAATACGCTTTTTTTAACAGCGTTTTATAATTATGGTTGAAAATTTAATCATTTGGTTGAAAGTTTAACTCTTTGATTGAAAACTCATATTTTTCGCTTAAAAAATTCAACTTTTTGTAGATAATTTTTCTTTTTGACTTCAAGATTAAATAATTTCGTTGAAAATTCATGTATTTTGTTTAAAATTTGTCTTTTTTGTAGATCATTAATTTCCTTGTTCAAAAATTCATCTTATTGATTTATAGTTTTACAACTTTGTTGAAAATGCATTTTTTCTGATAAACATTATTTTTCTTTATCTGAAAATGCAACTATTCTGGGTTAGATTAAAAACTAATTGCTTTTGTGTGGAAATTGAACTATTCCATTTTTGGTTGATACTTTATCCTGTACATTCTATTAGTTAAAACACCAATTATTTGATATAAAATGAATTTATTTTGTTAAAAAGTAAACTTTTCGGTTGAAAATTGATATATTTTGTTAATTAGATTTTTTTCCTAACATTAGAAAATTGCAAAATAAAAAAATTGCCTTAAAATTGTCATGATTCTTTTTTTTTATTTTTAAAATCTTTTCAAATACTCGCTTATAATTAATTTTTTAAATAAAAAATTATTTTAAATTTTCTCAGCAATCACAACTATTTTTGTTATTCTTTTTAAATATTTTACAATTCTCAAAAAGCTTTTTTTTTAACTGCAGAAATCTACATCGTCTTTCAAATTATTTGAAATAATTTCAAGTTTTAAATTAATTTTGAATCTTTTTAAATTAAAATTGTAGCGTTCAAAGTTAAAATATACCTCATTACAATTTTAACAATTCAAGGCTTTCTAATTTGAACCATTCAGTTCAAATTTTCATAGTTTTTAATAGTTGTTTATAATGGATTGTTTTAAATAAACGGTCAAATGTTGCTAATATTAACGAATTTTTTTTTTTAATCAAAAAATTTCAAATTAAATGGGTTAAAAATAAATTTTTTTTAGACTGAAATAATATTTGAAATCATAATTGAAAATAATTTTAAAAACTAATATCTATTAATTCTTTAATTTTCAACGGATTCAGAATCATCTTGTAAAATCAATTATTTTTCCATTTTTAATACCTTAAATTCAATTAAAAAAATTTTATTCAAAAATTTTTTCAATTAAAAAAAATCATAATCGAAAACAAATAAATTAATTTTCTATCAAATAATTCAAAGAATGGAGTTTTTATCCAAACGAGATGAATTCGAAAATAGCCAATTTCTTTAATTTCTTTCAAATGCGGATCAAGATATAAATAAGACTATTATAATGTAACATAATTATAATATTACCATTGTAATCATTATCAATAACGTAACCTCAAAATATACGCATATAAAGAGGCGCTCGAAGTATTGAAATCATGAGAATCGCCAGCATCGAAATCTGAAAATATTAAAATCCTAATCTCTTGATTTTATTTCAAAGCAGTTAGCAGATAGAGATATAAATAGAACCGCCGAAGTGTTCCGACCGGCAATCGTGCACCTTCGAGTTTTCAAATTCAGAAGAGGAGAAATGGGTTTCGCGCGCAACCCAGTCATGTACATCGTCTCCTACTATATTTCACATGGACAAGACCTGTGATAGTATTGGAATGAACGTCGTTTCAAATCTGGGATCACTGGTACCAATGTGTCATCATCTCCTGTGAAATACGGTGGATGAATACTGTTTTTGTAATCTTTAGCATCTTTCTTTTTACTTCCACTTTTTTCGAAAGCAGAACTGTTGCTTATACAATCACCAAGAGTTCTATATTCTCCACATTCGTTTAACAGATCTTTCTACAAAGAACGCCAAGTACGCCAAGTACAATGCCTACTAGTATATTAGCCAGCTTAAGATCAGTTGCGATAGTAATAGAATCATCTAAATCATTTAAATTTAAGAATGGCCATAATGGCAATACATTATTCGTTTTTATTATTTATTATTCGTTATATTCGGATATTATTCGTTTTTTTCACTGCAGATTCCTTAAATTTTTTTGCAGCAACACCTTCTGTGTATTTATTGTGATTATTTTCAAACTGTGATGTTTTTAATTCACTTTTTTTTGCTTAAAATGGAAAATAGAATGTGGTACAGAAGAGACGCTCATAGATACATGGGAAAGAAATCGTTTAAGAAGGTTCGGGCATGTTGAGAGAATGCGAAATAAACGACTAACGAAAGAAGTGTATCAAGACAAAGTAAATGGCACAGTGCCCAGAGGCAGACCGCGGAGAGAATGGTTGGAATGTATGAATGAGACCCTAGTTAGAAGAGACATAAGAAGCTACCGAAACACGAGAGCCTGCATGAAAAAAAGCATGGACGTAAAAGAAGCTAGAGAAGTATGGCAGGACAGAAAAGTATGGCGGCAAATAGTTAATACAGAGAGTGTTACTAGAGTGAATGACGCCTGAAACAAAAGACCTTGGGCACTAATGGACCCAAGTGGGGAACCTTACATAACGACTTTGTGAGGATCTTCACTTGGGGTGATTGCTAATGAGAAGGATCAGCAACCTGGGCCGGAGCTGTGTTGCGGAACGAACGTGTTATTTAAATCAATAAAACGAGAATTCTGGACCAATCTAAATATTTTCTAATCCTTCCTCACATTACTCCTTTCCCCACTGAGTGAGTCACGCTCTGCTCTCATGACTTTGATGGCTATGTCAGCGATAGCATTGCTACTGTCAGTGTTTCCCATGCCAAATAGGCTGACAACGAAGAGGAGAGAGACTAAGTAGAGTACCAAAACCCATACATGAAAAATGGAGAATATATTAAAGATTTTTAAACGCTTGTCGCTTCCCGAGGATCGGCACCCCGACGATCCTCGGGACGGTGGCGATGGTGAGCTGGGAGATGGCCAGGCAGATCTCACTAATCAAACAGCTGGCCAGCAAGAACATCTGCGACAAGTGGTAAGCAATGGAACATCCACTGTGCCTGATGAGGATGCTTTGGCTAGCGTTAGCTATTCGCAGCCAACTACCTCGACAGAAATACCGTGGGAGAGCATCAATCGGGATAAAACAATGAAAGAGGAATTGGTGCGCCTTTATGATGAAAGTGCGAAGTTTCAAACGAAAATGGAAAAAGGATACAATTTAAGAACAAAATTGGCTGCAAAGTATACTAATATACAAAAAGTCACACTAAGAGATCCTACGCTAAGCTGAAGGACATCAGGACTAATCTACATGTTACAGAAGACCGAGCAATGGAGATTAAACAACAGATTGATTTGGAGTGGTAAAACGACGGCAATGAACATCAGTTAGAGGAAGCCGCGTCAAACGGGCAAGCAGGAGCAATTGATATTCTTCCTCAACCTATTGATGATCCAACACCACCACGTCCTCCAAAGGTGGATGACGTTATACAACCAAAGGCAGAAGCAGAGGTTGAGCAACCAAAAAAGCGACGGCAATGGACATACCATATAAACAGAGATGTTATGCGCCTTTATTTTCTGGCAGAGAAATGTGGGCAAAGTGCGAGGAGAGAACACCATAGACTCTTCTGGCTTAAATACCCAGAGCTAGCCACAAAAATAAATAAGCAGAATCTGGCAGATCAAAAACGTTCAATATCTGTAAACAGACTGCTTTCGGCTGTTGAAATAGCTGCTATCAAAATGGACGTGGAACAGCAGCTTCCTATTGATGAACTCGCCTTCGAAGATGTGGACGACGAAGACTTGATTGATGCTGAAGGCATAGGTGCTAGGGATAATGAACATCATGTACCGCATCCATTAGAACCAACACTAAGGCATTCTCTGTCCAAAATGAGCATCACAAATGATCTGCGTGCACTAATAGCACATCCCGACAGCAAGGTTTTACCTACGTATTTGTACGTAGCACAAACTGCGTTAGAGGTGAAAACTCTTGTATACTGTGCAGCTGCGGCAACCGTTAGATCATTGGGCCGGAAAACTAGGCCTGCAAATGCAGCTTTTGTCCTAGCAAAAAATCGAGATCCACCATGGAAGATCAGATTGGATATCGATGTCAGCAAAGTAAGATGCAAATTGGGTCGATTAACTCAATGCAAAAAAGGAAATAGAATCAGAAAGCTAATAAACCATGTTACTAAAATCATCCACCGTCGGCACATCCAGACATTTACACCAGAAATATTGGATGAAATTTTATACTCTCAAAGACAGAGACTTGATGTTCTTATTGCCAGACTGCGTCGGTATAAGCAAAGTAGTGCACGAAGGAAACAAAATCAAAACTTTCAGACAGATGAAAGAAGGTTCTATAGTGAACTGAGAGTAAAGCCAAATAACCGGAAAGGCTTCAGTCCCTCAATTGGAAGATATGACTAACTACTGGTCGGGTGTTTGGGGGAAAAATGAACAGATGCAATTTGGACACTGCGTGGTTCAAACTGGAGCAAGCAAAGGCAAGAAAAAGCCCTGAAATGCAACTGACAAACATCACAGCTTTAGATGTTTCAGCGGTCTTGAAAAGGGCAAGTAATTGGAAAGCTCCAGGGCCGGACATGGTGCACAACTTCTGGTACAAGTATCTGACGAGTGTGCATCTTGCGTTGGCAAGGTGGTTTTAGGAGATCATTGAACACTCAGATCTGATGCCAGGGTACTACGTATATGTTACCAAAAAAACCAGACGCTCAAAATCCATCTGACTTTCGACCGATAGCCTGTGTTCCAACAATTTATAAATGTCTTACAGCTATCATTGCAGATAAGGTATATTCTCATTACGACGAAAATGACATTTTTACAGAAGAACAAAAAGGATGTTGTAAAAACTCGCGAGGCTGTAAAGATCTAGTCACTATAGGCGCTGTTGCCATGACTCAAGCTCGTAAGCATCAAAGGAACTTACACATGGCTTACATTGACTACAAGCAAGTGTTTCCTTCCGTGCCGCATGACTATTTACTTGAAGTCTTACAACTTTACAAAATTTGCCCACGCATTATTGACTTTTTCAGCCATGCGATAAGGCTCTGGGGTACAATAATCAAGTAATTTGATCATGGACAACCAAGGATAACTAGATCAACACGCTTTAAGACGGGCATATTTCAAGGAGACTCCTTCAGGGCACTGTGGTTTTGTTTAGCGTTGAATCCATTGAGAAAAACACTAAACAGCATGTCTCATAAGTTTAGAATTCATGATAATGAGGATGGTCATCAAGTGACCCATCTTCTTTCCATGGATGACCTAAAGCTGTACGCTAGTTCAGCCCAGAAACTGCAGCAAGTGATCTATGTCACAAAGCAGTTTTCCAATGATATCCACATGGAGTTCGGACTAGATAAATTTAGAACAGTGCATTTAATCACAGTGGAATTAGGGTCCGCAGAGTTGGACAACGAGTTCGAAAATGACATCGAGGCAGTGGCTGCAGTCGAATCATATAAATATCTGGGTATTCTTAAATGGTCTAACACCGACCTTGAAAAGTAGAAATGACAAAACACCGAATGCACCACAGAAATTCAGCTACTGAAAGGGTAGTTCTAGCACGACATTTAGGGGGTAGGGGCGTTGTAGATGTGAAAAAACTGTGTGAGTCACAAGTTATACAGTTGCGAGACTATTTTAACAGCAAACGAAGTGTTGCGCTTTACAGTACAATATGTCAAGTAGATCTTCACTACACGCCCTTAAATTTGTCCCCAGATGCGGCCTTGAATATTAGGGCAGAAACTATAGAGGAATTAGAAATACAATGGAGGAAGAAAGCCATCCATGGCGAGCACCCCAACATGTTAGATCAAAACCAAGTGGATAGTGAGGTATCCAATATTTGGCTAAGAAAAGGTGTTCGGTATCCATAGACGGAAGGATTCGTCATTGCGATACAGGACAAGGTCAGTATCATGAATGATCGAAAACACGTGTTACATCAAGACGTGGTTGACCGGTGTCTATTATGTGGAGATACCAACGAATCCATTGAGCACATTATTGATGGCTGTCGCGTAATGGCGAGAATATACGCACACACCTAATGATGTAGCGGGCATTATACATCAACGACTTGCCCTAAACCTAGAACTCTAAAAGAATGGATGCCTTTCTATAGATACATTCCAATGTGCATTTTAGAAAGCAAAGATTACATCTGATATTGGGATGTTACTATCCAAATGGATCATTAAATCTCGGCTATTCGATCCAACATCGTGATGCGAGAAAAAAAAGGTGGAAGAGACTACATCTTCGACATTGCTTGTCCGCTTAACCGAAATTTGCAGTCAACCTATAGAACCAAGATCTAAATGTATAGCGATTAAAGGCATGAAGTAAAGACCATATGGAGAAATGTGAATCATGCATCTGTCCATCCCATTGTGATTTCGGCTACAGGAAATTTGCACGCAAGATGCACTGAACATCTTGAACGTTTAGGAGTTAGTAGGGTATTGGCAGAAACTCAGAAGCCGGTTTTATTAAACACCTGTCGCATTGTAAGAAACTTTCTTGACCATCAGGAAGTGAGCGACTAAAAACGCGTGGAGTGGCTGATGGTAGTTCTACGAAAGCATCCAGAGGTGACTGTTGTCACCTCCAACGCTCTTGGCTGCTCATAATTGTATACTTACAACATCATCGCAGGAGATTTCAAGGATCGTATTAAATTAGTTGAATTAACTTATGACATTTTAATCTCATCAGTCACTTGACTTAGTCCACGGTTGAATATATCCTCAGGTAAAATATTTTTCAAAAAAGTGAAAATCATTCCTGAAGTAAATTTTAATGAGGAATTCAGTGGTGACCTTTTTTTACCTTGAAGTTGACCTTCATGGCTTTTTGAAGCTCAACTTTGTTTTTTTATATGGTAAACCCCTTTTTTTACATCTTCAATCGATAGAGCGGAAAATTCTACGTTCAGGTACGTACCCAAGTCATAGTTCAATTGTAACGTTCAAGGTCAGTTAGAGGTTATTTGAAATCAACAAAGTTTTCCAAGAGGTCAGTGCAATTCCTGAAATAAATTTCAATGAGAGATTCATTGGTGAGCTCTGTATTGATCTTGGTGATCATCTTAAAGGTTTTTTCAAGGTTTTTTCCAAGCAGTTTACGTTTAGCATTACCCAGGAACAACGACGTGGACGTAGTAAATTCTGTTCCCTTTGGGGTGCTTGATTAGCGTGAGTCCCCTTGCCTCTCACGCTACAGTAAAGATGTTCGAACTGAATACCTTGAGTTTCTTGACAAAAAGCTATGCCATTGTAAAAATGAGTTACAGCATTACGAATCATCTCCCTATCAATCAAAGTAGCCTGTTTCAGAATCCGATTATGCAATTCATCTAAGCTTTGCGGTTGCGTTGAGTATACTTTGCTCTTTAAATAACCCCAAAGAAAATAGTCGAGAGGTGTCAGATCAGGAGATCTAGCAGGCCACTCGATTTCACCCCTTCTTCCAGTCTACCTTTGAAGGACTGAGTATCCAAATATGCTCGAACCTCCCTACCGTAATGAGGCGCTGCTCCGTTCTGCTGGAACCAAATATTTTGAAAATTATCGCCTGTAATCTCCCTTATTTTTCATACAATTTGGTTTCTGAGAAGCTCTTTATATGCACGGGCATTGAGATTATCATCGATGAAGAAAGGGCCTATCAATGTAGTATTCAAGATACCGGCCCAAACATTAATCTTTTGTGGATATTGTGTGTGACTCTCCAACATTTAATCAGGATTTGTGTCGGACCAATATCTACAATTTTGCCTGTTAACTTCACCTTTAAAAGTGAAAGTAGATTCATCTGAAAATACTGTATTGTACAAGAAAAGAGGATCTCTATCAATTCTGTCCATCATAATTTCACAAAATTCAACCCGACGATCAGGATCGTCTTCATTGAGCTTTTGTACCAGTTGAACTTTGTAAGGATGGAAATTAATGCTTTTTAAAATATTTTGCACTGTCTCAGGAGTAACTTCACGTTCTTCATCACTAGCTCGACGTAAACTAAGGTGTAGGTTTTCAACAAATGCTTGGGCTATGTTCATCTGCAGCTCCTCAGATCCTACAGATTTTGACCGACCAGTTCTCTGAAAGTCCTTGATAGGTCCATGATTCATAAAGCGCCTTACAGTTCTTTCAATTGTTGATTTTGAGACAGGATTCAACCCTTCTCTATTACGAAAAGTGCGATTAAAAAGAAAAACGAACTATATCATAAGATCGAACTTGATCTCCCCAACCACACATCATTAATATAGATACCCTCTCTCGTTCCAAAAGTTTAGCTTGCGCCATAATAATCTTTTAGCGAAAGATAGTAAGCATGTACTCGTAATACGTAAATTTAGTTTCGATTCGTAATATTCGTATGGAAAAACGGTATAGACCTTATAGTATCGCCTTAGGTATTGACGAGGAACAGAACTCTCACCAGAACACCTGGAACTTTTAATTAAAAATTTCCTTATGATTTTACAGTATTCAAAACGCTGTAACCAAGATCAATACAGAGCTCACCAATGAATTTCTCGTTGAAATTTACTTCAGGAATTACACTGACCTCTTGGAAAATTTTTTTAATTTCAAATAACCTCTAACTGACCTTGAACGTCACAATTGACCTATGACTTGGGTACGTACCTGAACGTAGCATTTTCTGTTCTATCGATTGCAGATGTAAAAAAGGGGGTTTCCATTAAAAAAAAAACAAAGTTGACCTTCAAAAAACCATGAAGGTCAACTTCAAGGTCAAAATGAAGGTCACCATTGAATTCCTCGTTGAAATTTACTTCATGAATGATCTTCACTTTTTTAAAAAATATTTTACCTGAGAATATATCCAACCGCCCCGGGACTTTTTAGACACCCTGTGCGTGTGTGTGTGTGTGTGTGTATATTATACAATATAGTCAATTTGTATGGGGCCGAAAAAGTTGATGTAGCGTACCCCCTCACGGTATTCTTCGGATTATTTTAAGAAATTTTGCTCAAAGAACCAGACCTCTAAAATGAATTTTGAGCCTCCTTATTTTTCAAAGTAGGTTTTTTTTCAAAAAGTTTTTGGCATTTATTTTTATTTTTGAGTGCGACGAGAGGGTGCTTCTGTACATTTTTTTGAATTTTAGCGCCTTTTTGTGTGGAAAATTGACGAAATTGTTCCGAAAATCTACGAATATTTGACTTTCTCATAATGGAATCACAAATTTAACTTAAGAGATAAAAACTTATGAAGTTTAAATGAACAAAGTTCAATTGACTTCAGTAATGGCAGAAACGGAAAGACGACTTTTGGAAAAAAATCGAGAACGAGTTATTTTGGAAAGTCTTTCTTGCTTTCAAGTCTAGGGAATTTTTTAGGGCTTTCTAGTCTCGTCGACATAACTCCTTCTGGATCCTGTTCTAAAACGCGTTTGGACACGTTAGCCAACAATTGAGCGTGTCTCCGTTCCGCAGAAAGACACGTTCAATTATTGGCTAGCGTGTGCAAACGAATTTTAGAACAGAATCGAGAAGGAGCTATGTCGGCGACATTAGAAAGCTGCGAAAAATTCCCTAGACTTGAAAGCAAGAAAGACTTGAAAAAATAACTCGTTCTCGATTTTTTTTAAAACTCGTCTTTCCCTTTCTGCTATTACTGAATTGAATTAAATTTTTTAAATTAAATTTTCATGTTTTTATTTTTTAAGTTGAATCTTTAAAGAAAAAAAATAAAGTAAAATAAGGAAAAAATCGGCTTTGTTCATTAAGTGAGTAAACAAAGAAAAAATCGAATTTTTAGTCTTAAATTGAATACAATCGATATAGGTCGTGCATGGGTACCCCTCCTCCTCCGAAATTTTCAACGCTGATCATTTTGAGATATTTAAAATTTGTGATTGGATTATGAGAAAATCAAATATTCGTCGATTTTCGCAACAATTTCGTCAATTTTCCCTCAGAAAGGCGATAAAATCCAAAAAAATGTACGAAAGTGCCCTCTGGCGCCATTCAAAAATAAAAATAAATGCCAAAAATGGATACCTTGACCCCGAAAAGCCCCGGCAAAACATTTTTATAGAAATTCATTTTAGAGGTATGGTTATTTAAGCAAAAATGCTTAAAATGATCCAAAGGCGCCGTGAGGGGGTACGCTACTTATTCTTCTTGCTAGATATCTTTAAAGGTGATTTTTCAAGTACATAAAATACCACAGAAGCAAACCATCATATTTTCATATCTTTAAATGTTTTGATTTCCATAAAAAGCTGCAAGCGGCTTTGCCCTCCGGTGAGGGGCAAATCCGACGAAAAACAGCTTGTTAGAAATAATGATCTTACTAAATCATTGTTTTGTTCATGTAATGAATAATTATAGAAATATGATATGCAATAATTTAGAACTCGAAATGAGAGAAAAAATGGATCAATTTCACATCTTATTAATTAAAAAAAAATTATTAACTGTTAACTGGGCCATGCTGCCCCCCCCCCCTCGCCCTACTTATCACTGGTGTTTTGTGCCTGGGCGTCAAAATGCCTTTAAAATTATTTATGTGTCCCAAAAGGCTCACGAAGAAAAACGAGGCTGGCATTTTCTAACCTCAAATCTATACAACTTTCGGAACTAAGTTTCACCCTAAAAATACTGCCATAGTTAAAAAAAAATTGATTGAATAATAACTATCTATCAAACTTGATTAGAAACTAGCTGTGAATGCGATCTCGAATGTTACCACTTTGTCTGTATTTACAATTTTATGGTGCTCATTTGAAGAACATTTTGCTTCCTAATTATGATTGAATACCACTTTCAACTTCAATTAATTACTTATCAAATTATCGGGTACACCAAAAAAAAACTACTTCTTCTCTTAATCAACCATAAGAACACTAAGTAGAAGTAGGCTGCCTGAGCCGCCTTTCTGCCCAAAAATTCTCTCCGTTCTTGTCTCTTATCTTCACCCTGATCTTAGTATCCATAAATATTTATTTTATCTCATCTATTGAACCTTCGTATACTTCTCTCTTTTCCATGACTGCCCATAACACCCTACTGTTAAATGATTCAAATGCTTCCTTAAAATGTACAAACTGTGTGAGTAGTTCCGCTTTCTCGCGACCTCTGGTCCTATTGACTAAATGGTGGAGCCCGTACCTCCTTGTAATCAATTGCCTATACATTTTATACCCTAGCGACTTTCCATACCTTTTTATAAATCCTTTACATCTCTTCTTTCACTCCTAATTCTCCATATTGCTGTGTTTCATTTTTCAAGCCTTTTGCCCCTGTTGCCTTGTTCATCTTCAACCTTTCAATCGTCTCCTTCACCTCTTCCCTAATAATCTCGTGTTCGTTCTCCTCGTCTCCCGCTACCACTTATTTTTCTTCTCCGTTTACCCTATATTCTACACCTCCTAATAGCCCCTCGAAGTGCCCCGTACACTCTTTTATTCCTATTCCTTTATTTATGACCTTCCTTTCTCTTCTTTTCCTGTTGTATATCTTTTCCCATTCCCTCCCTACTTTTACCGCTTTCTCTACCTCTTCCATCTATGTTTCTTTCTCCTTCTGCCTTTTCTCCTTCATCATTAGTTCTCGCTCTTTCTGCTGTTGAGTTTTCCTTTTTCTATTTCCTCCATTTGTTACACTCTCTGCCATGCTATCTTTACTTTCCCTGCGTTCATCGTCCCACCAACCTCTACTAAGAAACTTCTTCTTCTTTCCCTCCACGTCAAATCTTCTTCGATTCTTTCATTTCCTTGCTTCAACAACTCGTTCTTCTCCATAAATTCATATTGTTTCTCCTCACTCCTTAATATCACTAAAAACATACATTCTTTCCCCTCTTTCTTCCCTTCTAGTCTCCTTATGTCCATTTTCAAACACTTCACCCTTATATTCTTTTTTCCTCTTTGCCCTTTCTTCCCCTTCCATTCTTC
The DNA here is from genome assembly GCF_010883055.1 of Belonocnema kinseyi. Classification (NCBI taxonomy): domain Eukaryota; kingdom Metazoa; phylum Arthropoda; class Insecta; order Hymenoptera; family Cynipidae; genus Belonocnema; species Belonocnema kinseyi. Next base: position 60,039,896 of record NC_046661.1, read on the forward strand.
TTTCAACCACAATTAGTCTCGAGTGCCACCTTTCATTCGGCTCATGGATAACCACCTCATACTCTCTCGCTTCTTCCAAACTTCCTGTCTCCTCCACCTTATGCTCATTCCTTAGTTCTAGTTTGCTAACTGTCTTTGCTAGCAGTTTCATGTTTCTTGAGTTAGTGGAATAAGTTTCGAACGTTGGCAGGCTTTTGCGGATTCATTGTATACTGAACTTTGTTAGTGTTAAGTGGTGTATAAATTTACATCCTTTACTGGATTATACCATCTCGGAAGAGGAAATAAAAAAAATCTTATTGTCGTGTAAAAGTAAAAAGGCACCCGGTGAGGACGGCATCCCTAATGAATTTTATAAATATCTAGCAGAAAAACTGGGTCCCTTATCTGGTCAGGTTTCTCAACAGAATTTGGGAATCAGAAAAAGTTCCTTCTGACTGGTCTAACAACCAAACCTTTATGTTTTTTAAAAAAGGTAATAGAAATGATCCTCACAACTACAGGGAAATTGCTTTGATAAATTCGATTACAAAAATTTTCCCCCGAATTCTGTCCTCAAGGCTGACTAGATGGGCTGAAGTAGAAAACTGCCTTCCGGAGAATCAGGCGGGCTTTAGGGCTGGAAGAAGTTGTATAGATCAAATTTTCACTCTGAATGCATTAATTCAAATCCATCTTGTTATTCGAAAGCGTAAGGTCTTTGCGTTTTTCATTGATTTCAAAAAAGCGTTTCCTTCAGTTAATGACTCCATTCTTTGGCAAAAATTTCTCAGGACGGAAATGAGTACAAAAATCTTAAGAATCATCAAAAGTTTACATTATAACGCTTCCGTGAATATTAGGACTCGATCCGGCCCTACCACGTCAGTTAAGGTTACTCTAGGGGTTTTGCAGGGCGAGATTCTCAGTCATCTTCTTTTTGCCTTGTTAATATCAGACTTACAGGAATATCTAAGAAACCACGGGGTGATCGGAATTTCGATCGATCACCTAATTGATGTAATATTGCTAGCTTATGCTGACGATATAGTGATCCTCGCCAACTCTCAAGCTGATCTTAAATTTAAAATTAACCTGATTGAGGAATATTGTAGAGTACATTTTTTTCAAGTAAATGAATCAAAATCGAAAATTGCAGTATTTCATAGAGGTCGCCCGAGAATTTAGTTTCTTTTTCGCTAGGGTTCAGCTTGAAGTAGTTGAGGAGTATCTCTACTTAGGTTCTATTTTCTCAAATCTTGGTCTTTTCCTTAAAGAGGCTACCAAGAAAATGAACTCAGCAAATGTCTGGGGTTTCAGATATACCGAAATGATCGAAAAGCTTCAATCAAAGTTCTGAAAGAGGTTCTTAAATTATGCCTTGCGACTCGAAACTGATAGACAACAATTGGCTTATGATATTTTTAAGATAACTCTAAGTTGGCTGGAGATGCTGTTGGAAATGGAGGACCAAAGATATCCTGTACGCTGCTTAAAGAAATTAAACTCCTTAACAGCTAAGCTGTTGCTAAGTTTAATTGTGTTTTGAAATTAAGGGAGTTTTTTCTGCGTGTGTAACTCTGTTCACTCATGGCCGGGACTGGATGCAACAGTCTTAAAAAAGAATAGAGAGACAATATTACATAATTTTTCAGTCCTTTTAAAGTGTTCAGATTATGGTAGAGTATTAGGTTCTGGTAGTCTACAGGTGTTTCCACACTTGTCATTAGTACCAGGCATTCAATATTATCTTACTTTTCGTCTACCTTTTTGTGTCACAAGCACAATTGCTCAGCGCAGGCTTCTGGGTTCAATTAGAGGTTAAATTTGGATTGTTGAGTTGAAATTTATGTATGAGCCATCGAGAAACTGTCCAATATGCAATCTCGGGGAAAAAGAGGTCTTGTTTCATATCTTGGCTACTTGTCCTGCGTATGCGGATTTTAGATCTTCCATTTTTATAATGGAATCTTAAGGCTAAAAATGTCATTATATGCGTTATAATATTGTTTTATTTGTCATTTTATAATTGTAATCGTCGCTGTTTCTGCATGGCACTCTCTGCTTGGATTTATCAAATGATATGTTAATTACTGTATATTTTCCACTTATTTGTAATGGTCAAAAACCATGAAACACATTATTTTCTAAATAAATTGAAAAATTAAAAAAAATAATTCTGTAGTTCAAATATTCCTATCGCGAGCGCTGATTTTTTTACAGAGATCCTGCATAAACGAGAAGCCATTTATTTTGAAGTCAGATTCCTGATTGCCGATGACTCCTTATAAGAAAGAGCAATGAGGTAGCGAGAAATGAGGAATGGAGACGAGTACGAAAGAGTAAGAAGGGCAGCCTGAGATTTCAGAGTTAATCGCCCCTTGTGCATGAAATAAATGCAACAAATATGAATATATTTTAAAATAAATATTTGATTGCACTAGATACTAAATGTATGCATTATATGTAAAAATTATAGAATTAAGTAATTAAATGAGACCAAACGTTAAAAAACATATATTATCTAAGAAATTAGAGAATGGTGCCAGCAATTGGTGGCCGGGGGAGGGGGGGGGGGGGGGGGGGGGGGGGGGGGGGGGGGGGGGGGGGGTCGTGTCAAGAATTGGTGCTCTTACCCTAAAGTAGTTAATATTCACTACGAGACCATTCTTTCGAAATAAAAAAACAGCTATTCGTGAAAGGTTTATTGTACGTTATGTAATGTTTTACAGTTTTTCTTTACCTATCATGTAGTTTCCCCAAAAGAGTTTTAAATTGTGTAAAATAAATGAGACGTCCGATTGGTTACCCAGAAAAATCGTGGAAATATTACAATTTTGTGCACAACTAGGTTCAATCACTGTTTTGAGACCAATGTTGACTGAATTCATCATATAATATATTTGTTACAGATATAAGGTTGCAATTAAATGAACAATTAAAATGTCTGGACTTAAGGATGGAGGCGCAGGTTGCACTGGTGGCTGAGTTGCAGGACTTCTTCAGAAGACGTGCAGAGTTGGAACTAGACTACAGTAAATCGTTGGACAAAATGGCTAGAAGTATACAGCTAAGACATAAAGAACAGAAACAAAAGTAATTTTCACTTTCTTTCTTGGTTTTTAATTCAGAATTTCATATGTCAGAATTGTAGACTCTGATAATGTTAATGAACTATTTAAAGAAACTGAAAAGCATAAAACATAGCGTATCCTTTATCATTTTTTAAAAGTGGAATCGGGTTTATTGACACTAGTTCAATTTAAGTTACATGACACATGGTCCATTTTATCGAATTTAGTAGGGGAAAGTAGGGAGTCTTGAAGCATGGGGAGTCGCGAAGCACGACTATAGATGGCACTGAGCAGTGCTTTTGATAGCTCTCATATACTCTCACCATTTTCTCTCCTTGGAA
>NC_046661.1:60043389-60057768 GCF_010883055.1 Belonocnema kinseyi
AAAAAAGAGAAAAAGCGGCCAAACCACCGGTAGCGAAGCGTAGCCGTCGCACATCTTCAGCGCCAATGGAAACAGAATCAGATTCGGAAGAAGAGGAATTTTTCATCATCTGCAAAGGTCCCATGCCTAAAAAGTTGACAAAAAACAACGCAATTCATTGCAATGAGTGCGACCGAGCAGTCCATTTGAGGTGTGCTCGTGTATCGGCCGGTGGGTTCACATGTGTTCACTGCGAATCGGAGTGATTGACATAGCATTTTTCGCCTTTGAACAATCCTTGTAATGATAATTTGTCATTTTCTACGATCTTAATAAAGGAATTTTAATGAAAAGCAAAGTTTTTTGCAATTTTTAACCATGCTTCACAACTCCCCACTATTTTTAGAAACTCCCAAAAAGCGTTTTTTGCGAAAACAGTCAAAAATCGCCGATGATTTTGGATTTCATGCAAATCGTTCAACCAGGAAGTGTAGGATGACATGCTATAGAGACTCAGGTCGAATAAATGCGAAAAAAAAATTTTTTGTAAGAGTTTTGACCCCCCAAAAAAACGTGCTTCAAGACTCCCCACTTTCCCCTACGTTTAATTTGAGCTCAAAAATTTTTTCGAGCATTTTTTACCCATAGTGCCAGTCAAGGGTTAGTAATCCAACGTATGAACTGTAAAAGTGAAATTATATTGTTTTTTAGAGATCTATATATATCATGAATATAGCACGTAAGAACGATCAATAAAATTGGAATTGGCTAGAATTGACACATATGTACATTCCACATCCATTTACATATGACCGCAAAGTTTAGAACGTTCATATGAACGTTCTAAACTTCTAAACGTTCCTGAAAAATTACCCCTTTTGTTCCTCCGACTAATGCTGGTGGTAAGAAACCTTGCTCGAAAACCAAAAACCCACCTCTAATTAATAAGGTCACAAAATTCTAGGAAATGTCCAATTTAGTTCGAAATTATTACATATACGACCATTTAATGGCTTAGAAAATTAATAAAAAGCATCCCAATAATTATGGTAGTGGCAGAACACCTAGGTCGAATACCAAAAAATCACCCCTAATGAAATCCAATTTTTGAAAATTCGGAAAATCGACAAAAACAGGCAAAGGATAATAAAAAGTTGGGTGTCTAACACCCTGAAAAACTACCCCTTTTGTTCCATCGACTAATGCAGGTGTCAAGAAACCTCGCTCGAAAACCGAAAACCCACTCCTACTTAATAAGTTCCCAAAATTCTAGGAAGTGTCCAATTCAGTTCGAAATTATTACATATACGACCATTTAATAGCTCAGAAAATTAATAAAAAGCATCCCACTAATTATGGTAGTGGCAGAACACCTCGGTCGAATACCAAAAAACCACCCCCTAATGAATTCAAATTTTTGAAAATTCGGAAAATTGACAAAAACAGGCAAAGTGTAATAAAAAGTTGGGTGTTTAACGTCCTGAAAAATTACCCCTTTTGTTCCTCCGACTAATGCTGGTGGTAAGAAACCTTGCTCGAAAACCGAAAACCCACCCCTACTTAATAAGTTCACAAAATTCTGGTAAATGTCCAAATCAGTTCAAAATTAATACATGAACGATCATGTAATAGCTTAGAAAAATAATGAAAAGCATCCCACTAATTATGGTAGTTGCAGAAAACCTCGGTCGAATACCAAAAAATCACGCTTCATGAAATCAAATTTTCTAAAATTCGGTAAATCGACAAAATCAGGCAAATGGTAATAAAAAGTTATGTGTTTAACGTCCTGAAAAATTACTCCATTTGTTTCCCCGACTAATTCTGGTGGTAAGAAACCCCGCTCGAAAACCGAAAACCCACCTCTAATCAATAAGTTTCCAAAATACTAGGAAATGTCCAATTCAGTTTAAAGGTAATACATTTTAGATCATTTCATAGACTAGAAAATTAATAAAAAGCATCCTCCTAATCATGGCAGAAGAAGAAGATCTCCGTCGGATACCAAAAAATCACCCCTAAGGTAATCCAATTTTTGAAATACGGAAAATCGAGAAAAACAGGCAAAGGGTAATAAAAAGTTGCGTGTTTAAAGTCTTATAAAATTATCACTTTTGTTCCTCCGACTAATTCTGGTGGTAATAAACCTCGCTCGACAACGGAAAACCTACCCCAAATGTTCGGCCAGTACCATGATTAGGGGGATGCTTTTTATTAATTTTCTAAGCTATTAAATGATCGTATATGTATTCATTTTGAACTGAATTGGACATTTACAAGAATTTTGGGAACTTATCATTTGGGGGTGGGTTTTCGGTTTTGGAGCGAGGTTTCTTACCACCAGCATTAGTCAGGAAAACAAAAGGGGTGATTTTTCAGGATGTTAAACACCCAACTTTTTATTACACTTTGCCTGTTTTTGACGATTTTCGGAATTTCCAAAATTTGATTTTATTAGGGGTGGTTGTTTGGTATCCGACTGAGGTGTTCTGCCACTACTATAATTATTGGTATGCTTTTTATTAATTTTCTGGGCTATTAAATGATCGTAAATGTATTACCTTTACACTGAATTGGACATTTCCTTGAATTTTGGGAACTTATTAATTAGGGGTAGGTTTTCGTTTGTCGAGCGAGGATTCTTACCATCAGCATTAGTAGGGGGAACAAAAGGGGTAATTTTTCAGGACGTTAAACATCCAAATTTTTATTACCCTTTGCCTGTTTTTGTCGATTTTCCGAATTTTCAAAAATTGGATTTTATTATGGGTGGTTATTTGGTATCCAACTGAGGTGTTCTGCCACTACTATAATTAGTGATATGCTTTTTATTAATTTTCTAAGCTATTAAATGATCGTAAATGTATTACCTTTACACTGAATTGGACATTTCCTTGAATTTTGGGAACTTATTAATTAGGGGTGGGTTTTCGTTTGTCAAGCGAGGTTTCTTACCACCAGCGTTAGTAGGGGGAACAAAAGGGCTAATTTTTCGGAACGTTAAAGACCCAACTTTTTATTACCCTCTGTCTGTTCTTGTCGATTTTCCGAATTTTCAAAAATGGATTTCATTAGGGGTGGTTTTTTGGTATCTGACCGAGATGTTCGGCCAGTACCATAATTAGGGGGATACTTTTTATTAATTTTCTAGGCTATGAAATGATCGTAAATGTATTACCTTTAAACTGAATTGGACATTTCCTGGAATTTTGGGAACTTATAAATTAGGGGTCGGTTTTCGGTTGTCGAGCGAGGTTTCTTACCACCAGTATTAGTGAGGGGAACAATAGGGGTAATTTTTCAGGACGTTAAACAACCAACTTTTTATTACCCTTTGCCTGTTTTTGTCGATTTTCCGAATTTTCAAAAATTGGATTTCATTAGGGGTGGTTTTTTGGTATTCGACTGAGGTGTTCTGCCACTATCATAATTAGGGGGATGCTTATTATTAATTTTTTAAGCTATTAAATGATCGTATATGTATTAATTTTGAACTGAATTGGACATTTCCTAGAATTTGGGAACTAATTAATTAGAGGTGGGTTTTTTGGTTTTCGATCGAGGTTTCCTACCACCAGCATTAGTCGGGTGAACAAAAGGGGTATTTTATCAGGACGTTGAACACCCAACTTTTTATTAGCTTCTGGCTGTTTTGTCGATTATACTAATTTCAAATATCTTTTGTCATAGGGGTGGTTCTTAGGGGTTGGATCGAGGTTTCTCAACACCAAAAAATTTCGTCTAGTTTTGATTCCGAACGGTTAGACTTATTACTCTCTTAAATATATATTAACTTTATCGACTTAGTAGTCAACTTTTCTTGAGAAAAGCGAATTAAACAAATCCACGCACGTTATATAGACACAAGCTAACTTCATTTTATTAAATGCTGAAGGAAAAAAAATGGACCAAATGCATGAGAATCGGTTAAATTTTTTCTCTTTTTTGCTAATATCTTCGTAAAAACTAATTTTTTCTATCTGTATATATCTGAAAAATAATTTTCGTTTTTAGGGCCTATTCAAGGAAATAGTAAAATGATAATAACACAGGCCGACAAAATTTGACAAAAGTCAAAAGCCAGAAAGCAGACCAAACTTTTCCGAAGGATTTTGATGCGCTGAATTCGAATCCCAAATCGAAATTGCTCCTGTAATTCAGGTTTTCAAGATATCCTAACCTACAAGTGCAAAAAACGCGTTTTTATCTGTTTTTGAGGTATGTAACAGTACAAGAAAAATTTCTACCACAAAGCTAATATGGAATTTGAAAGTACTAATCTTCCCCTTTCAAACCTACTTGGATTTCTTAGGATATCTTCATTTTTCACAAAAATATTGTAATTTAAAATTTTTCGTTTTAGCTTTTTAACCCATTAACGCTGAGATGTTCAGATTTATACAACGCATTTTCTATTGCTGACGGTACGATATTTTTTCTGCAAAATATTATCTCAGGGGTTTTCGAGGGTGCTCTTTCTATTGGCAGTGCCAGTTTTTTGTTATAACCCCTAGAAGATCCAATATGGCGGCCACGATTTAGGGCTTTAAAAAAGAACAAAGGATCCCGCACAAAATACCAACATAAAAGCGTACAGCCGTTTGGAACCAAACTTTGCATACTGATAAAACAATAAAAAAATATGGAACCCGTGTCTTTGCATTTCTACGGAACCCATTTCCTAGGGGTAGAAACCACCCTTAACAAGCCACAAGCATGCTAACCTACCTGACTCTGAGAACAATAAGTTTAGTCACATATTTTCTTGGAATAATGAAGTTCCATGTCACAATTGGGTTAACCAACTTACCTGCTAATCAACCTAATCCCAAAAATCACCCCTACCAAATCATAAGCAGGCTAATCCACCTAACCCTGGGAGCAGCGAGTTTAGTCGTTTACATTTCGTGAAATAATTGAATTCCACACTACAAGTGGGCTAACCTTGAAATTTTTTAATTTAGCCTATTAACCCATTAACGCCGAGATGGTATTCCATTGTCCCTTGAAAATGTTATCTGAGGGGTTTTCGGGGGTACCTTTTCGATTGGCTCAGTTTTTTGTTATAACTCCCAGAAGAGCGAATATGGAAAACAGTTAGGACTTTAAAAAAAATTTACTATTATGATTCATTTAATATTGTAAATTTACTTAGGATTTTCTAGCTTACTAAGGCAAGACTCAATATCTTCCAGCCACTTAAGGCTGAACTTGGGATGGTCCAGCTAAGCAAGAAAGTACTAAATATTTTCCAGCCAATTAAGGCAAGACTTTAGATTGCCCAGCCAGTTATGGCAAGCCTTTAGATTTCCCAGCCAATAAAGGCAATATTTTATCGTCCAGCCAGTCAAGACAAGACTTTGAATCGTCCAAGCAGACAAGGCAAGACTTACGATTGCCCAGCCAGTTAAGGGAAGACTTGGGATTGTCCAGCTAAGCAAAGAATTACTTAATATTTTCCAGTCAATTGAGGCAAGACTTTAGATTGCCCAGCCAATCCAGGGAAGACTTACCATTGCTCATTTAGTTAAGGCAAGACTTACGATTGCCCATTCAGTTAAGGCAAGACTTGGGATTGTCCAGCTACGCAAGGAAGTACTTAATATTTTCCAGCTAATTAAGGCAAGACTTTAGATTGCCCAGCCAGTCAAGACAAAACTTTGAATCGTCCAGCCAGTCAAGGCAAGACTTACGATTGCTCAGCCAGTTAAGGCAAGACTTACGATTGTATGTCCAATGAAGGTGAAACTAATTGCTTGTTTTCTTATGGAAACGTTCGCGCTTCATGTCAAACGATCGTTGAAGGGACTTTCGTTTATGACTAGTAGGGTCATTATCATTTCTTTGCAAAGACCAACACTAGTCGGCCATCATTCTTAAATTGCATCGACCTTGATAGTGTTGCTCTTTTTGATGAAAGTCTTGATGAAAGCGTTCGCCCATTTCTTCACTGAATGCACCAACATTTTCTCGATTGTTCCCTAAAAATTTCTGTACAACATCTTTGAAACTCAACCATGCATCCTTTTCAATAGATGTCATGGTTTTGATAAAGTCATTATCTTTGATAAGTTTTCTTATATCAGGCCCAACAAAAATACCTTCCTTTACTTTGGCATCACTTTAATGCGGAGATGTAGATCTGATATAATTGAAACATTCTCCTACAGTGTTTAGGGCTTTCACAAATTGCTTCATTGACCATAGTTTTATATGGAGTGGTGGCAATAATACTTTCTTTCTGTCAACAAGACTTTCATAAACAACATTATACTGACCAACTGTCCACTCTAATATGTCAAGCCATTTCTCCGTTATCCAATGTTCCTCCCTTGCACGACTGCCCCAAAGGCAAGGAAAACAAGGGTAATTTAATGTTTCCTGATTGTAAACCTATTATAAGATTTATCATTTCGAAGTCACCACAAATAAGGCAATTATGGACATTGTAATTTATTTTTATCAGGAGTAATTGGAAAGTATCATAAGATTCTTTCAGTGTAGTTGAGTGACCTACTGGAATTGCAGCTGACTTATTTCCATTATGTAATAGTACTGCTTTCAGTCTTTCTGTAGACGAATCTATGAAAAGTCGCCAATCCTCTGGCGTATATAAGTTTATTTTATATAAATTAATGAGTCCTTCGATATCATTACAATACACAATCCCACTGTCTATTGAAAAGTACTTGATAAACTTTTCTTCTCTATTTCTGTAAACAGTTACTCTAGTGCCAGGTAACAATAGTTTCCTGTCTTTGAGTCTTGAAGCGCAAAGCTCAGCTTTATGTTTCGGAAGACCAGGGTCACGTATAAAATCGTCTAATCCGTCTTGGTCAAAAAATTTAGGACATTCATCATCTGATTCTTCCCAAGAAGAATCTTCGGTTGCATTAGGATCGTCAGTATCCATTGATTCGTGAGTTGATCGGTCACTTTTGTTTTCAGAGTGATTTCTAATACCAATCTTGGCTGGTGTAACACTTTTTACATCAGGGTAAACGATCTTCTCCAAATACTTTTGAGAAAAACCTCCTGTTTTGCATAAGCAAAAATAACAATCAGTATCATGATCGTTGGGCTCACGCCAAACAGGTGGTTGAATAACAGTCTGCGTCTTGGTACTTTAATCTTCCCAATTTAATTGATCGAAGGTGTTTATCCGTTTCCTACTTTCCACAAACGTGATAAAACGTATTAACTTTCTTAGCACAAGGAGTTCTTGAACTCATTTTTTTTATAATGAACAGTAACGTGGAAATTCTAAAACTTACTATGTACAAAAATCACGATCGACATGAAATGTAACCGCTAGACAGATTTCAAATACAAAAAGAATTTTATTACCTACGCATCCAACCGTTAGCCCGCCACTCAAACGTGATCTCTAACACGGAAAGATTTGTAGCAAAAAACGAATTTCATCACCTACGCATAATACGTCATAAAAGCGTCGCCAGCTCAGTGAGCCACTTAGGGATCGAAGATTGTCTGCGCCGTAGAACGGCGCGCACATACACCGAATGTGAACATTAGAATGCACACAGAGTGCACAGTAGCATTCCGCGCAGTCCGTCTTCTTTTGTTTTATCAATGTGCGAAGTTTGGTTCCAAACTACTGCACGCTTTTTTGTTGGTATTTTGTGCAGAATCCTTGGTTCTTTTTTAAAGCCCTAAATTGTGACCGCCATATTGGATCTTCTAGGGGTTATAACAAAAACTGACACCAGCAATAGAAAGGGCACCCTAGAAAACACCTGAGATAATATTTTGAACAAGAAATATCGTACCGTCAGCAATAGAGAATGCGTTGTATAAATATGAACACCTCAGCGTAAATGGGTCAAAACGCTAAAATAAAAAATTTCAAATTAAAATATTTTGGTGAAAAATGAAGATATTCCAATAGATCCAAGTAGGGTTGAAAGAGGAAGATTAGTTCTTTCAAGTTCCATATTAGCTGTTGTGGTAGAAATTTTCTTGTTCGGTTACATAACCTCAGAAACAGCTAAAAAACGCATTTTTTGCACTTTTAGGTTATATCTTGAAAACCTGACGTACAGGAGCAATTTTGAGCTCGGATTCGGATTCAGCGCATCAAAATCCTTCGGAAATGTTAGGTCTGGTCTCTGGCTTTAAAATTTGTCGGCCTGTATATTTATTATTCATGACATTTTACAAAAATACAAGATGTGTTCAAAAAATAAGGTAACTTTATGGTTTTCTCAAAAAATATTCATTTATTCCTCAATATTCATGTTGTCCCCTTCAAAGTAATCCTCCTCAGATATAATACACTTGTGCCAACGCTTTTTCCAATCATCGAAGCACTTCTGATAATCATTTTGTGGTATAGCCTTGAGTTCTTTCAGCGATGCAGTTTTTATCTCCTCAATCGTTGAAAATCGATGTCCTTTCATGGGTCTCTTCAGTTTTGGGAAAAGAAAAAAGTCACTGGGGGCCAAATCCGGTGAATATTGAGTCTGAGGCATGAATGTGGGGTGCAGAATTAATCTGAGTCGTGTAGTGAAGGCATTCGTTAAGCTTTCCTTAACTATCGTATGTTGAAGCGAATACCCTTAGATTTAAGAATACCCAGATATTTATATGACTCGCCCTCACCTATTGCCTAGATATCATTTCCAAACTCGTTCTCTAGCTCTGTGGTCTCTAATTCCCCTCTGTGAAAATGCACTATTCGGCATTTATCTAGTCCGAACTCCATGTGTATATCGTTAGAAAACTGCTTATTATTATATGCATGTTTTGAAATTAGCGTAATGATTGGCGTGTAAAAAAATTGCATAAGGAATCAGAATTTTACAGTAATGTCGCGATACTGAGTTATCCTTCAAATATTCGCTTTGGAAGTGATAGAAGTTGAAAACATAATTGTTTTTATATGTGAAAAATGGCAATACAAAAATTGATCAAAAATGCGGCAATGGGAATCGATTACCGTCTTCCCAGTTACAAATTCTAAATGCTATCGTCTGATCTAGCCGGGAGTTAAAACACTTTCGCATAGCGAATCATGTAACGTTCGTAGATTGTTTTAAAAGCCGTGTTTCTCAAGAACGGCTAAAAAGCGCTTCTTATTTCTATAGCATACTAAAAAACCCTGTTTAATATTTTAATATTTAATATTGATACTTAATGTTATAAAACAAAATTCCAAAGCCTGTGGGTTCTACGTGTTCGTACCGATAATTATAGTCTGTCCACATAAAAGCGTTATGAAAACATGACTAAAGAATATGATAATATTAATTATTCGGATATCAATTGCATTCAAATTTGTTTAGAAACGTAAAGTTCAGATTTCGCTAAATGTTTCTTACAGCGTTCAGCTAGAGAGTAGAGTTAGAAGGGGAGGTCGAGTCAACATGGCGACAAGCTGAAGTTTTGTAACACATTGAGTATAGTGGTTTTTGAGAATTACTACTCAACTTTTGATAAATTAACTATTCACTGTGTATTTAAAATGTTGTGTCTTTTAATGAGTTCCCCGGTCTTATAATTGAGGGCTCGTCCGTGATCGCGGATTCAGTAAAGATAAGATTGAGATGTGTGTCGCTGTCGGCAAGTCGGTGTGTGTGTGTGTGTTTGTGTGAACGCAATATATTCAAGAACAAAGGAGATTTTGTTATAAAGATCGAATATGTTTTTAATTGTGCCAGGAAGTTGCGATCGTCACAATTTGGTAATGCTGAGTGCATATTTTAATATTAAAAGACGGTTGTTCCGTGTGTGAATTGATATGACGTAATTTTTACAGAGTGCAACGTATGAATGGTAAGTCGAATTATTTCTGGATGAACAGCATATTACCCAAATTAAGTGTGACTTACGAAAAATTGCATTTATTCCGTCGAGCTTAGTGCTTATTCTTCATTGAAGTCTGTTGGAACGGAGTCTTTTTCGGAAATGGTGTGACGATGTAAAATTCCTTTGTCTCGCAACGAAGTCAAACACGAGTGCTTATCGGTCAGTTCAAACGGGGCTACCCTATGACAGGCAGCACGGCAGTGCTCAGAGAATGTTTTGCGAGGTGCCTTGGAGATAGAAAAACAGGAGGAAGTTAACGAGGAAATCCTAATAAAGGACGCGATGAAGAAAACTGAACTGGTGTATCATCTGCTTGATTGAGGTTTAAAGAGGTCGAATATCCGGGATTTTCCAGGATCCTCGGATCAATAAAATGTTGCAAAATAAAATATTTGTTGAGGAAATGATTATTTTTACGACAAATAGCAATTTTGCGAAAGATAGAAATCAGCGGGTAGCAGGCGACAACATTTGAACGGTAAGAATGGTTTGAAAATTTATTTTTTTACTTACAATTCTAACATAATAGACATGCCATTCTTACATAATAGACATGTAAGAATGGTTTGAAAATTTATTTTTTTACTTACAATTCCAACATAATTGACATGCCCTGTGTGTGTCTTGTAACTGTACTTGTAATCAGCCACCGGGCTAGCTGTCAACTTCACGCCAATACGTTTTATCGGGGCATGAAGACATCCGCTGCGATGTCCTCTTCGCTGGGCGAATCATTGATGTTAGAATTGTGATCAGTTCCTTGCTTTGATCCATATCCGTCTTCTTGATTTTCTTCTGCTTCATACTCAGATTCTCCGTGACTGATCTCTAGAGCCGACATAAGGGTGTTTCTCACATTTTGAGGAGTTTTCAGAACATTGCAACTAGACGACAGTGCAAAAAGTTATCTACGCAAAAAGGTTGTTGCGTGATTCCGTAAAGGAAATTGTCGATAGAAGTCTAAGTAACAGGCGAAAGACAAAACAGCTCAAGGATCACAATGGATCATCATCTGGGAAGTGATTGTCTCGACAAATTCAAATGAGCCGAATGATTTTGCTGTGAACAGTTTGGGTATATAGAAACTGAATGTCCTTCTAAAGAATCGAAGGACTCAAAAACTTTCAATACAAAAATAAGACTCAGCGATACAGTTACGAAAGGCGACAGGAAATCATATAAAAAGGTGCGTGTTTTGGGCAAAGAGGTGGAAGCTATGATTGATTCTGGTAGCAATTTTCGTATAGCTTGATCGAGTTTCTACGTACATTTAAGAACTCCATCCCTTAATCCCAAGGTTATCTATTTTGGCAGCGTTGGAATCAATCCAGGTAACACATTGGAAATTTTCATCGCGGACGTGAGGTTTGATGGAATATCGATTAAATTAAAAGTTCATGTGGTTCTAGATGATTTTATTTCCAACGAAATCTTGATTGGAGGTGAACTTTTCGATTTAGTGGAAGTTAGACTGAAGAGAGGACAGGTGATATGTCTGGAATTGGATGGATCCGACCACGACGAGACAGGTCATGAAGCAGATTCATCTGATGAACGCTGCAACACAGAATTATCCTGTAAAGAAGTAATGAACGTCAACATTAATTTTGAAGGATTCGAATTTAATTCCCTGACGCAGTACATCAAGGATGCAACATTAAAGAAGAAAATAAAAGAACTTGTGAAGGGTTACACATACGCAGCGACTTAGGATAGCGGAGTCAATATGAGGATTGTTTTGAAAGATGAAATTATAAACTTTCAGAATCCTTGGCGACTATCCGCGAAATATAGGAAAACAACGAACGAAACAATTGATCTACAACTTCGCTCTATTCTAGAAGAAGAAACAATAGCAGCGTTCGACCAAGAGCGTTTTCAGCTCAGAGACGAAGCCATCTCCAATCTGACTAAAATGAAAAAGGAGAATAAAAAAAACAGCTGATCGCAAGCGGAAAATTTTTCACATCTTCAAAGACGGAGAGTTCGTCGCTCTCAGGGTGGGCCTGGCCTAGTTTCATCCGAATTTTTTGGGCCCATATAAGGTTATGTCGGTGTTTTGGAACGGCCGATATTTGGTTCAGAAGATTAGAGATTATGAAGGCCCTTTCTGTACCAGCTCTTCAGTAAAACCATATGAAGAAATGGTTCTGCAGAAAATAATTTTTAAGAGGACAGCAACGAGGTCGTTGCAAATGTAGTATAGTAGATTGTGGGATATGATAATATTAATTATGCAAGTATCAGTTATATTTAAATGTGTTTAGAAGCGTAAAGTTTAGATAGCCCTTACATCGCTAAGCTATAAAGTAGAGTTGGAAGGGGAAGTCGAGTCAACATGGCGACACGCTGAATTTTATGACACATTGAGTATAGTCTTTTTTGAGAATTACTGCTTAACTTTTGATAAAT
Organism: Belonocnema kinseyi; assembly: GCF_010883055.1. Lineage (NCBI taxonomy): Eukaryota > Metazoa > Arthropoda > Insecta > Hymenoptera > Cynipidae > Belonocnema > Belonocnema kinseyi. The sequence goes on from NC_046661.1 coordinate 60,055,609, forward strand.
AAACTTTTCATTATGTTGAAATGTCGTGTCTTTTAATGAGATCCCCGACCCTGCAATATTTTATTCACTTTAATGCACGAATCATATTCTAACAATTATTCTAAGCATAAGGTATACTCATGAATCTTCGGCTTGGAGACGCGGGAAAAATTCAAATTGCAAAACATAGATCGACTCGTTTCGATGTAACTACCATTTTCCAAAGATTAAGAGTCTTTTTGGCTGTAGATCGGTCTATATGTTCAAAGTTGCGATTCAGAAAACTTGTGTAAAATTCCTTATGATTATTGTAAAGTGTTTCATTTGAATGACTTTACTTTTGTAGACGAGAGCAGTGGCCCCTTTTCTCCAGCTATGCCTGCTGGCAACAACTTGTCAATGAAACGAAATCGCTCAGCAGGGATCATGCTGCTCTTTCCGAGGTATATAGTTCTCACCTTGTCGGAAGGCTCAACCAAGTAATGGAGGATATACAACGCATCTACAAGCGAGTAAGTTTAAACAGAAAGAACTTCGTGTTCGAGGCTATTGACAACTTATCTAATATCTCCTTTTTTTAAAAGTCGAAGGTAGGCATCTATCAGACGGTTTTACGATTCAACCGGAAGTAGTCACTTTTTTGCATACACTACTAATCGGTCAACGGACTCATCTATAATATTTCCGAATAAAGCATTTTGCTCGAGGCATCGTTAAATAACTTGGCTTCTGACTTGCTTCACGATAACATTTCGTTTAGAACCTGTTCTTTTTCGTTTTCGCTGTTAGTACTAAGTACTAAGTTTCATTACACTGAAAAGGGCTAACTTGGTCAAAAGTACGTTTTTTTATCAATTAAGCACTTCACTTACAAGTTCTAATACTGAAGATATGGCCACTAAGGAAATATTTTGTTTTTTTTAGAGGAAATAAAGCGATGTGAAATAAGGCGATGTGAGAATCCAAAAATCATAAATTTTTGTCGGCATCTGTCCGTCTGAATGTCTGCAAGTTTAGCTGAATGTTGTAGCTACGTTAAATTCTAAATGATTTTTCCAATCGAGTCAACCTTTTATACACTTTTTAGGGTTCCCAAAATGAATTTTTTTTTTAATTTTAGAAATTTATGTCACAGTTTCTTATATATGGGTAGAAGAATTTCAAATGATCCAAATGGATGTTTTCAATTTCGATGCAAATTAGAAAAGTTATATACTTTAGAAAATTGTCAAAAAATAGACAAAAAAATATATAAGAAATTTATGCTTATTTTTTATTTTTCAACAAAAATATTTCTAGAACTCGCTCCGGCCATTTTTATGTCTTATGAAGTTTAACATGTAAAATTTTTCCTATTTTTATTTCTTTGATTTTGGAAATCGTGTAAAGTAATTTGTTCTTAGTCGATTTACATAAAATTCAATAAAAATGTAATAAAATAGATTAATTACGGTAATAGTAGTTTAATGTTGGTAAAATCCGAGAAAACTCATACTGGGGACACGAGACCGATAGGACATTTTTGATGGTTTTTTCTTTTGTGCTACAATTAGAAATAATTAAGATTCATCAAAATGAGGGAGGTTTTTCTTCATGTAGAGCTCCTATTATGAGAATTTTTTGCATTGCCAATCTCTTCTTTATTATTGATTACGGAGCTTCGACACAAAATGGCCAACTTTTTGAGAATCACCCATAATAGTTTTAGGCCACCTCTTTTTATGACTGTATAAATTCTCTTCATTTTAATTATACCAGAGCTAAAAAATTTCTCTTTAAAAGGTTGATTATTTTCCAAAATCTGTATAAAATAAGCCCAGGGTGAAACCAATTTGTCTAGTTTTTAAGCAGATATTGCAAAAATAGCGTAAATTTCAATGTTTTCTTAAATTTTCAATAACTTGCGAAATAGTCAAATTTTTTCAATGTTCTTGGACTCATTTTGAAGCTTTTTTCACCGTGTCACAATAGCTTATGAGTATAAATCGTAAAAATTTTCTTTTTGAATTGCAAGAACTTGAATTTGCAACAAAAAAGTAAGAAAAATTGCAATATTATTTTTGGTCACAAACATAATGTTGTAAAATACAGTCTGTCAAGTTAAAGCGTGGGTGGCTTTACTCGCAGTCGGTAAGGTGTATCGACATGATTTTGGTGTCAAAATATTAAGAAGAGCTCCCT